>NW_017307458.1:216945-233243 GCF_000935625.1 Nanorana parkeri | reverse complement strand
GGGGGAATTTTATTATTATATTTGTGCAGGGGGGGGGGATAACGTTGAGAAGTGTATTATTGTGTATTAGTGTATGTGTATATTAGGCCCCATTCACACCTATATTTCAGGTGTGATTAGGGATTCCTGTGTCACGAACTTGCATTTTCCTGCAGCAGGAATCCCTAATCTTGCGTTTACAAGCGTCAACTATCATAAGATTATTTAATCGCCTAAAAGATAAAATTCCAGATATTAACAACCACTTACAAAGCCATCCACAACTCTACCCCCAGATATATCTCAAACCATGTCTCTAAGTATCACCCTGACCGTCCCCTCCACTCTTCCCAAGAACTCCTGCTCTCTAGCTCCCTTGTCAACTCCTCCCATGCTGGCCTCCAAGACTTCTCTAGAGTCTCCCCCATTCTGTGCAAATCTTTACCCCAACCTGTCCGTCTATCTCCCACTCTGACTGCCTTTAGGCGTTCCCTTAAGACTCATCTCTTCAGGGAAGCCTATCCCACCTCAACCTAGCCGCTTAACCATCACGTTGTCAAACAATTCATCCCCACACAGCTCCTCATGTATCATTTCCCCCTCCCGTTAGATTGTAAGCTCTCAGGGGCAGGGCCCTCCTTACCATCTTGTCTTGAATTGTATTGTAATTGTAATGTCTTCCTTATATTGTAAAGCGCTGCACAAACTGTTGGCGCTCTATAAATCCTGTATAATAATAATAATTTCCTCAGTCTAAAGGACAAGAACTGATAAGAAAAAAAAGTGAAGCAAGATGGCAAAAAAAAAACCTGACAGGGATTTTAACCATTCCCTACGCTATACAAAATGAAAGTTTGGCTTTCAATATACATTAAAGCGGACCCTTACCCCCTTTCACTAAAAATCACGTCAGCACACAGCACTACATGCTGATATGAAATCATCTTACATTCATTAGCTAAACAAACTTGTGTTTAGTTTTACTTACAGTTATTATTTTTCCACTTCCTGGTCCTCTTGGGCATTACTGATGCAGCCTGTGCCCAAGCGTTACATCCTGGGAAGGTTACATCAGCAGAGCATTGCTGGGAAATCCCATCTGTCATCTCACGAGATCTCAGGGAAAGGCATTTTCCTCCCCTGAGATGATGTGCATGGTCACATGTCCTAGTCACATGTGCCAGAGTTCCAGGAAGTAAAGGGAGATGGATTCATCTGCCCTTGGGAAAAAATGGCCGCTGTCAGAAGAATGGGGAGGGAAAAAAAAGGTATGCAAATAATAAAAATCCGCCAATTATCTAGAAGTGTCTGTTTGTAGATTGTCATTAGACATGTGTATTCGGATTCGGACGAACCTGCAAATCAACGAAAATCAATTAATTCGGCGGTTTGTCCGAATCCAAATGTAATGCCCGAATATACTAAAACGATACATAAATTCGCTTTCAGAACACGCCGCTGGCGTACATATTGGCCGCTGGCTTGTTCTGCGCATGCTCGCTGCCATCTTGGAGGCGTAGCGTGTGATGTCACATGACGGTGACATCACACGATGAACGAGCAGCGGCCAGATTGGCGCGTTCTCCCCCATCTTGGTGTATACCAAGATCTACTCCAAAAAGGGAGCGTGCATGTGCCGAACGCACCAGCGGCCGATATGGACGCCACTTGTTCTGCGATTTTAGCGTGCGGTTTCGGATTCAGAGGCTCGTTGCCTTTGAATCGGAAACAACCTACAAATGTGTTTCCTTTGACAAAACGAATGAAAACGTTTTTGGTTTCGTTTGGAAACAAATTTTTTTGTTGTGCACATATGTCCAATTGTCATTACTAAACATTTCTAAAGATATATTTGTTGTTATTTCAAAGGTGAGGGTAACATTTCTCTGTAAGTAAAATTCTTATCAAATTTTGATGTAAATGTTGGGAAAAATATGAATAAATAAAATCAACGTGAAGTAAGATGAAATAAAATGTATATACTGAATAATACTATAAATACAGGAATCAACCAGATATGGTTATCAGAATATGAGACATTTTACGATAAGCGTCCATCACCTGAACTCATTTGAATTGTAAAAAAAATTGGATTCAGAATACGGCCTGGAAAGGGATCAAAGGCAAAGGATTTAAAGACTCACCTTATATAAGGGAACTTCATTCATCTCAGACTTGTACTGCTGATCACTGCCTTTCTTTTTTTGTTTTTTTCGGTTTAGCTGGTAAGACAAATTCAGCAAACCACATTTTAAAACATGAAACATTCTGGACAGATTAAAAAGGATAATACACATAACTGGAGATCTATAACACAATAACACAAATAATAGAACAATAATATCAATTATTTCACTCTGCCACAATTTTGGCAAAATTAATTTTATTGAAAATTCACCTGTGCATTGGAGTCCAAAGAAAGGCAACATTAAGGGTGTTTAAGTGGATTTTTAAGGCCACAATGTGGTTGAAATGATTTTTTTATTTTTGTGGTATTTTATTTTAGAAACATAGAAGAGCGGAATCTGTAAAACAAATAAGTCAAGGCAACTGGACTTGCTGTATTTTTCTTGAAGACATTTCACTGGTCATCCAACCAGCTTTCTCAATTCAGAATGCCTTGTATAAAAATTATCTGGGAATAAATATGGTGAATGTCGCTCCAATTTCCCCCCTCCCTCTCCACATCCTATTCCTGGTTGTTTCTGTTTCCATCCGTCTCTATCATCTACAAATATATCCATATCTTGAATCCAGGGTTGCCAAACCTTCTTAAATTTAAATATTTTATCCACCAATAATGCTGTAATTTTCCAGATAATACCAGATTATTTTAATTTTTTTCTTTCAATAAAGTTTTTTATTTTTGTTTTACATGACATTGAAGCATTTGAATACAACTGAAATATACATTCGTAGAGTTTAACATAGTATGAACTAAGATATTCTTTAAAGGAGAACTATGGTGTTAGCGCTTTTCCCCATAGTTCTCCTTAGGGTAACAGGAGGACACAAACTAGCGTCCTCCCGTCACCCTAGGCTCAGTATACCGCAAGCTACTGCCCGCGGTATACCGAGACGCCGCAGCTGAAGTGGACCCCGACAATTGTGCCGGGATCCGCCCAGCTGCGTGACTGACAGCTGGCTCTGCCTATCTAGAGGCAGAGCCAGCTGTACCCGCCCCCTCCACCCATCCGTTCCGCCAGTCAGCGCTGGCGGATCGGAGCGGGGAGAGGGGAATATAGCCCCTTCCCTGTCACGGCAGAGAGCCGTGACAGGATCGAGAGGTGAGCGAACGCCGGTATGTGTTCGCTCATCTCCCGATCTACTGAGCCGACCTGTGACAGTCTCATTGTCACAGGTCGGCTAGAACTATGAGGTGAGTGAAAAGCACCCCCCCTCATAGTTCTCCTTTTAACCTTCTACCTTAGGGGCACTGCTGCCTATGAGGCAATTATGATGTTGCCAGTGCTTAGCAGTAGCCAGTAATCTGTTTTTAAACCAAAGATCCAGTATAACTAAGAAACAGTTTGGATCTAACAAATGTGAAAATAAATAGGCATAAAGGGACAAACATTTTCCCTCTGCCTCCCCAGCCTTACACCGGGGGGAGGAAGGTCAAGGAGGGGGAGGAGCAGGGTAGAGAGGGGGATAGAGTATAGCAGAGGAGTAGAGGTTGGAGTAAGACCCGGTAGGAGTCGTCCAATCCTGGTGTATTGGTAAGGGGATGAGTAACCATTCTCCAATTCAGAGTGCCAGCAATCGGGTGTCAAAAGAGCGCATCTGTAGATGTTGAATCCCAGGGTCCCATATCTGCTCAAAGCGTGGGACTTTATCAGTCAACCGCGCCGTGAGGCGTTCGTTAGTGAAGAACCATTGGAGTCTAGGTTCTACTTCCGCAAAAGGCAGAGCGGGGGATCGCCATGATTTTGCTACTGTCTGTTTAGCCGCTGTAGGAAGATTATTTTATTTTTAACCTGTTGAACCGATGGAATATCCGCCTTCCATGCCCCAGCCAATGTTTGTTTAGCAGCTGTAAAAATATAGGTCACTAATCTAAAGCGCTGTGTAAAATTGTCGGTGCTATATATAACCTGTAATAAATAAATTGATCTCTTGTACATCCTTCTGGCTTCAGATGTAAAAAAGCTTCCTATGGATCTTTCCGTATCCCTCTTTCCAATACCCTATGAGTTTGTAGGCTTTTAAAAAAAAAGAAATTGGGAAAAAAAGCTCAAAATAGTAACTTAAGAAAATGTAAAGAGACAGTACAGAAGATTTTGCCTTCTTGTCCTTGTTTTTTTTTATTCATTGTTATTTGATGGATTTAAACATATAACAATAACATACTGTACACAGAAAAAAAGGGAAATATTATTTTGCACATGTTTTTAAGTTTTTAGTTAAAAATACACTACAATAATAATAAAAAGGCAAGTTGGATATAAATATTGAATTGTTTATGGCTGCAGCACTCATATATGCAGAGTCACGGAAGTGGGATTTCTCCGTTGTTGCTGAATACACGCGGTATATTTTTGTGCTGGTCTAGTACCCAATCATATGATCATTGAGATACCCAATTACAATGTATGATTACACAAGTGTAGTGATAACAAAAAAAATATTTTCTGTAAATCTTTTACTTGAATAAGCTGACTTTCTTTTTATATAAGTTACTTTATTTTGTCTCAAGAATAAAGAGTCCAAATAAACAGCCCTGATGAAGGAGATGAAGGCCCATGAGACGCATTGACTATACAACACTACAAAGAAAAAAACACATCTTTGATCAAGATTGATCTGCTGCCTTTTGTCAGTGACAGTTGGACCCTTTGATATGGTTGAACGCTCGTTATATTTCAATACTTATGTCTCTTATAACCAGTGCCCATCCACAACCCAAACACACATTTGGTTGGATTGACCTGTGTTTGTATCATGACATAGAGAAGTAATAGCAAGGAGTTTGATGACCATACAGGCAGCACAAGCAGCCGCTTGAAGGCGCTTTTAGGGGAGGGCGGAAAAACACCTCCTCACCCAGCTCCCTCTGCTGTCAGCTCTCTCCGGAGCTGCGATATTTACATATGAATAGGTCGCGGCTATTGATATGCCAATTACCGCGGCCCATTCATATGCTAATATCTCGGCTGGGACACTGCACTGTTCCTACCGATATATTAGCATATGAATGGGCCACTGTAATTTGCATATCAATAAGCCGTGACCCATTCACATGTAAATATCGCGGCTCATTCATATGCAAATTGCCCCCTCTCCCGCTGCTAAGGAAGAAGAAACTGCAAGAACAAGGTCAATTTAAGGTGTATACCTTTCTTACATTGGCGGTCATTGTAAATACTTTCGTTACATTGGCGGTCATTGCGCAAACTTTTGTTACATTGGTGGTCATTGTGAATACTTTTGTTACATTGGCGGTGTTTGTATTTGGGGGGAGGGGGGTGGTAAAATGCACCTTCGCCTGTGTAGGCAAAAAACCTTGCACCGGCCCTGACTGTAGGCATTTGTTTTACTCACCTTCCTGATATCCTTCCGGATTAACATTATTATCTGGTTTTCTTTCATGAGTTCAAGAACTTTCCTGACAGTTGCCGGTCCACGTCTCAATGTATGACGGCGAATGATGAGGTCAACCATTTCCTCCACAGATTTATCTTTAATATCACTCATCTGAATTCCGCCATTTTTAATGGGTGGCTCTTTTGAACAAAGAATCTCCTTGAATTTTTCTATGTCGCCGTCTTTCAGTTTTTCCAGATGTGTTACAATGATGTTGCTTGTTTTCTTCTCCATACTGTTGCTGGGTGGAGCTTTTTCTGACTGTTCTGGAATAGACACGTAGATGGAAAAATCTGAACAAATGTAGCACAAGGGCCAGTCCACCCAAAACTAATATTTTCATGTGGTAGATGCTGGTACCCCAAATTACTCCTATGAACTCTCCTGTGCGGATTCTCATTATCACTTTTGGAGGAGTCTCACCCATCAAGTCACATTCTCTAATGTATTATAAAATAAATATTCACACGACTGAAAGCCCTGTAAATGGCAACAAAAGGTGGGAGAAGATAATAGCCAAATCTTCTATCTCTAACTCATGATTACATTTACCTCTAATAGTATTCAATATTAAACAAAATAAATCTGACTCGTAACAATGGAAAGAAATCCGGATTATAAGAGTTTTTACAGAATTGAGCCTAAATTATGAATACTGAAGGGGAGCTTCTTCCTGTATCAGGCGACCCCATTCCATGAGAACTTATTTGTTAGACATGTGCGATTAGTTTCGTTCCACAAAATAATTCAGACAAATTTTCTGAAATTCTGACAAATTTTCTGAAATTCGGACATTTGAATGTGTCCAATTCTGAATGTCCGTTTCCGAGTCGGACGTGTGACTTTTCTGGCCAATCAGATGTGTTTTTCGGTTTAATGTAGCCGAATGGGTCTGAACACAAGTTTTTCGTTACAGCAACATGGGAGCCATATACAGTATATACAAATAATACTAAAGCTGAGGCTCCCAGACCCGAATGGCATTCGGGATCCGAATTTCCAAATTGTATTCAGGAGCTCCCGAATGCCATTTGGGTCTGGGAGCCATATACATATATTACTATTGGAAGAGAGGAGATTAAGGGGGATATGATTTTCATGTACAAGATGTTCAATTGTGATAGCAACATCAGCAACAAACTCTTTACAATGAACTCCATGGCAAGGACTAGAGGCCACCACCTAAAATTGGTGGAGAAAAAATTTCAGCACAAGGGGCGAAGGGGGTTCTTCTCAGTGAGATCAGTCAGGGTCTGGAACTCGCTGCCACATGCAGTGATTTCGGCTGAGAGTGTGGAATCATTCAAGAAGCTTTTGGACAATTTCCTGAGGGACCGTAATATACAGGGGTACAGGTACTCTTAAGAATGAGATCACACAGGGACCTATACATACGCACTCACCAGCAGAACCATATACATGCACACAATGAGTTAGACTTGATGGACCTGTGTCTCTATTCAACCTAAAATACTATGTAACTATGTAACTAAAGCTGAGGCTCCCAGACCCGAATGGCATTCGGGAGCTCCTGAATGCAATTTGGAAATTCGGGTCTGGGAGCCTCAGCTTTAGTAATAATATCTGTATATGGTTTTCTGTGGTATTCGCAATGAATATTCATAAACTCATCCGAAACCCGAACCGAATTGAATTTCGGATCCCAATTCCAAAATAACGAAATATCTAAATCGAATTTTTCCTCAGCTTACATGTCTATTCAGGACATGTCAGGAAAAACAAGGAGCGTAATTGCTTGATACCGGGAACTGCTCCACTTTTGCTTTGGTTTGCTGTGGTAAATGACTTTGAAAGGCTTATCATACCAATATCATTGAAAAGAAAAGTATGGCCATA
Organism: Nanorana parkeri; assembly: GCF_000935625.1. Lineage (NCBI taxonomy): Eukaryota > Metazoa > Chordata > Amphibia > Anura > Dicroglossidae > Nanorana > Nanorana parkeri. The sequence goes on along the minus strand of NW_017307458.1, from coordinate 225,824 downwards.
GTAAGGACAATTAGGAATAGAAAAATAGAGATTCATGAAGTACCTCAGATTACTACTTGTGCATGGCATGTTGTAGGATGAGTGCTCTGTGTATTCAAAATGTCCATGCCGATATTCTTAGTATATCAATGACAGAATGCTCCATTGTCTCAGCATGTTGTTAGCAAGCAGTAGATATATGCAAAAAGTTTTAAAAAAAACAAACACTTTAAAGGAGAATGCTTTGCACTCAGCCTCATAATCTGAGCCGATCTATGACAATGAGACTGTCACAGGTCGGCTCAGTAGATCAGGAAGTGAGCGAACACATACCAGCGCTCGCTCACCTCTCGATCCTGTCACAGCTCTCTGCCTTGACAGGGGAGCGGCCGGATTCCCCCCTCCCCGCTCCCATCCGCCAGCGCTGACTGGCGGAATGGACGGGGGAGGGGGCGGGTACAGTTGGTTCTGCCTCTTGATAGGCAGAGCCAGCTGTCACTCACGCAGCTGGGCGGATCCAGACATAATTGTCGGGATCCGTTTCAGCTGCGGCGTCTCAGTATACCGCGAGCTGTGGCTTCCCATATACTGAGCCTAGGGTGACGGGAGGACGCTAGTTTGTGTCCTCCTGTTACCCTTCGGAGAACTATGGGGAAAAGCACTAACCCCGTAGTTCTCCTTTAACAGCGGTTTAAACTTACCCCGTCTTCGCCGCGCGCTCCCGACCAAAAATCCGAAACTGCTCGGGCGGCCGCAAAGCATCTTGAGGCGGGCGCATGCGCAGTTCGGATTTTCGGCCGGGAGACGAGGAGAGACGCAAGGTAAGTATATGGCCGGCGGGCACCCCCTGCATGCAGACACCGCGGGATCGGAATTGCCATCAAGGACAGAGGAGTCAGTGCTGGATCGGAGAGCCGACGCACCGCTGGAGGGACAGATGAAAACATCAGGAAAGAAGAAGATCAGATTAGGAGATATCATTTAAGGTAAGTGCTGACACTAACATTGGGGGGAGGAAAAACATTTTTTGACTTTAATGTCACTTTAAGTTTTAGATAGATTAAGGAGAGATGTAAAAACCATATTAACTTCTTTTAGTTCTGTATCCAGTTGTAGAGATTTTCTTTACTTCCTCTCCTGAAGACACAACAGGAAGAAAGAGGAAATCTCTCCAAAATGAGGGACAAATTCTCTTTCAGACACTTGTCACCAGCACCTCTGTTCTTATTAGAGGAGTTTCTCTATTCTTGCTCTGGTTACAATTTAAAATATTGGATTTCTTGTTGGCAATAGTCACTATGACAAATAGAGAGTGTGAATAACCCAGACAACAATAACAACATGTCTAGGTTCTAACACCTCCACATTTCATCCAAAACTTAAAGGAGAATTCTATTATTACTACGACTACTGCTGCTAATACTGTGTAGTTCTACAACACAACTCGAGTCATCATTAGTTATCAATTCTCTCTTACCTTCAATTTTTTTGGGTTCCATGTTCTTCCTTCTATGGGTTGCTAAAGAGATAAATGCAACATGTAACCTTCTACAACTCAGAAGAAAGCTATATATATAATTATATATTATAAAGAGAGAGTGCAATATAACATGATTAGATTAGAAGAAGTGAGTCCATTATGGAGTTTAGGATTGAGATGTAGGCAGGAGCTGTGAGACACGGACACTTTCAGAGCTACCTCAAGATAAGCGTGCAATCGTATCCAGAATGGGATTGACTTAAGGAGTAGTTGTTGAGTGGGGGTGTTAGAGTACACATTACTGTGTTTATAGCAACAACTCCTGCAGTATACAATTTCGGTCACTAGGTGGCAGTGTTTATAAGTTCTGTTAGATACTCTGTTGTATTGAATAAGGTAGAGAAAAAAGCTGAGACTTCCTTCCTGTTTTAGCCAAGCCATGTGCAGCATGCATATCAGACTGTGTGCTTGTGTTTCTCTGTGAGGCTGTGCAAGAAGTTCCAATAGTATCACTATACAATACCAACATATACAGTACATTACATAGTCTGGTTGGGTTATGTGCTGGTCCTTCATTTTTACTTGCAGTTCCTTCTTTGTTCTTTGTGGCTTCTGGCACAGCATCTCTGACTTGTTCTATCTCCACTTTTTTTGCTGATAGTTCAGAGCGTGGTACAGGAGGAGCGGTTGGTACCATAATTTTGTTGGAGCACTGGGGTGTACTTGTTTCCTGGCAGAGAATACTATGTAGTCATCATGTCCCTGGCAGAGGGATTTGTGTGTTTTCATGTCCCTGATAGAGTTTTCCATGTCAGAATTAAAGTGACCTAACTGACCCCAATCTCTCCCTCTGCGGTTTGTCACCTTCCCCTGGAACAGCCTCCAAGTCATTGACACCATGACTGCTCTGTGTCCCTGCTATTATATAGTGAGGAGGCTGGCTTACCAAATGCCTCCATCTTGGCTCTTCTAAGTCTTGTGGCCCTTGTTGAAAGGTCATGCAGATAATAATGGTCTAACAAAATGTAACAGGTCTTTAAAAGGTGAATCTGCACATAAATCTGCTGCAAATCTCAAACCCACAGGTTTTGACCTCAGGGCCATGGTAATGGTGAATCCAATCCTCATACATACAGAGTAGGTCACAGGAGGCTATATTGTCTCAGATTCTGCAAGACAAATGAGACTCAAGCAGAGTTCATCTCAGGGCTATAGATGACAGTAATAAATGGGTATCTGGTATGTAAATGAAGAACCCAAACCTATATAGTATCACTATACAATACCAATATTTACATTACCTGGTTTGGGTGGGTTATTTGCTGCACCTTTATTTTTACTTGTGGTTGCTTGTTTGTTTGTTGGGGTTACTAGCACAGCATTGCTATCATGTTCTATCTTTATTGTTTTTGTGGAAGGTTCAGAGCATGGTACAGCACGAGCGGTTGGTACCCCAATGTTGGGAATGATGTTGTACACTGGTTTCCCATCTTGCTTATGAACCATAACATTTGATGTGGAAGCTTTACAAAAAAAACACACAGAAAATAATTTGGAATGGCAGGTGAGGTCTATGTGATACCTAGCTGCAACAAATGACAGATGAAGTTGCTACATATCAGGATCCGGGCAGGAAAGTGGCAGCTAAGCCCTCGTTTCGGAGAAGATACATCACAGTCTACACGGGAAACTTTGATTGGATTTTGCAGACCCTTTCTAACCAGAAGGTTTAACTGAGAACAGATTTTTCTTTAACATTGTCTCCTCTTTTCACTTTCTGCTGTCCTCACCATTAACATTTCTAGAGCAGGGTTCATCTCAGGGTTATAGATGACAGTAATAAATGGGTATCTGTTATGTAAATGAAGAACCCAAATCTATATAGTATCACTATACAATACCAACATTTACATTACCTGGTTTGGGTGGGTTATATGCACCTTCATTTTTACTTGTAGTTGCTTGTTTGTTTGTTGGGGTTCCTAGCACAGCATTGCTATCATGTTCTATCTTTATTGTTTTTGTGGAAGGTTCAGAGCATGGTACAGCACTAATGGTTGGTACCCCAATGTTGGGAATGATGGTGTACACTTGTTTCCCATCTTGCATATATACCATAACATTTGATGTGGAAGCTTTACAAAAAAAACACAGAAAATCATTTGGAATGGCAGGTGAGGTCTATGTAATACCTAGCTGTACAAAATGACAGATACATTTGCTACATATCAGGGTCCTGGCAGCAAAGTGGCAGCTAAGTCCTGGTCTCGGAGAAAATACACCACAGTCTACCAGAAGGTTTAACTGAGAACAGATTTTTCTTTAACATTGTCTCTTTTCACTTTCTGCTGTCTCCACCATTAACATTTCTAGAGCAGGGTTCATCTCAGGGCTATAGATGACAGTAATGAATGGGTTTCTGGTGTGTACATAAATTATCACTATACAATACAAACATTTACATTACCTGGTTTGGGTGGATAATGTGCAGGACCTTCATTTTTACTTGTAGTTGCTTCTTTGTTTGTTGGGGTTCCTAGCACAGCATCTCTGTCTGTTTCTCCCCTTATTTTATGTGCTGAGAGTTCAGAGCGTGGCACAGCATAAGCGGTTGGTACCCCAATGTTGGGAATGAAGTTGTACACTTGTTTCCTATCTTGCTTATGAACCATAACATTTGATGTGGAAGCTTTACAAAATAAATAAAACACAGAAAATCATTTGGAATGGCAGGTGAGGTCTATGTAATACCTAGCTGCAAAAAATGACAGATAAAGTTGCTACATATCAGGATCCTGGTGTGAAAGAGGCAGCTAAGTCCAGGTCATGGAGGTGATATATCACCGTGCACATGGAGAATTTTGATTGGATCTAGCAAACCCTAATTCCTAATCAGAATGCTGAACTGAGAATACATTTTTCAGCATTCAGCATCTTCTCCTGTTTTCACTTTCTGTTGTCCTCACCAATAACATTTCTAGGTGTTCCCTATAACAAAACATAGCTTAAAGGAGAACTTTGAGGCGAGTGAAAATCACTCATCCTCATCCTGTCCCTGCAGAGAGCCGTGATTGTCACTCACGGCCAGGGCAGACTTCAGAAATTTCGGGGCCCCTTACACTGCTTTAGGCCGGGCGCCCTGCCCGGCACCCCCCTGCACCGCCCGGCACCCCCCGCACCGCCGCCACGCAGAGCCAGTCACACTGTTATTATTATACATTTATATAGCTCTGACATATACTTACCGCAATGCTGTACAGAGAACACTGAGCGAGTCACATCAGTCTCTGTACAGAGGAGCTTACACTCTAATGTCCCCCCACAGTCACATCAGTCTCTGTACAGAGGAGCTTACACTCTAATGTCCCCCCACAGTCACATCAGTCTCTGTACAGAGGAGCTTACACTCTAATGTCCCCCCACAGTCACATCAGTCTCTGTACAGAGGAGCTTACACTCTAATGTCCCCCCACAGTCACATCAGTCTCTGTACAGAGGAGCTTACACTCTAATGTCCCCCCACAGTCACATCAGTCTCTGTACAGAGGAGCTTACACTCTAATGTCCCCCCACAGTCACATCAGTCTCTGTACAGAGGAGCTTACACTCTAATGTCCCCCCACAGTCACATCAGTCTCTGTACAGAGGAGCTTACACTCTAATGTCCCCCCACAGTCACATCAGTCTCTGTACAGAGGAGCTTACACTCTAATGTCCCCCCACAGTCACATCAGTCTCTGTACAGAGGAGCTTACACTCTAATGTCCCCCCACAGTCACATCAGTCTCTGTACAGAGGAGCTTACACTCTAATGTCCCCCCACAGTCACATCAGTCTCTGTACAGAGGAGCTTACACTCTAATGTCCCCCCACAGTCACATCAGTCTCTGTACAGAGGAGCTTACACTCTAATGTCCCCCCACAGTCACATCAGTCTCTGTACAGAGGAGCTTACACTCTAATGCCCCCCCACAGTCACATTACCCGCTGGACTCTAGATATGTGCACCGGCAAAAAAAATGTTTTGTTTCATCTTGTTTTGATTCGGATTTTGCGTTATTTCGTTTTTCGGGATTCTGACGAATTTTGTTAGCAGTAGTCTGTACGAATGTTCATTTCCGTCTCACGTTCATATCGTTCGTTTCATTGCAGCAAAGTGACATTAACATTTTTTATTGTCACTTTGTTGCAATTAAAATTTTGTAGTGATCAGTCTTAAAGCCCCCCTTACATTGGTGATCAGTAGAAAACTGTCCCTTAAATTAATGGAAATATCCACCCACTTTACTCTTTGACTGGTGATCAGCAGAATAAGAACCTTCCTACATTGGTGATCAGTGGATGACAGGTTCCCCTGATAATGTTGGTTAGCAAAGAAGTCCCCACTTATATTGGTGATCAGTAGAAAAGTGCCCCTTACATTGGTGATCGGGGATAAAGCACCCCATAGGAGAATAAAAACATGCAGTGAAAACTGTAATGTGCCCTCAGATCATTGGTCAGTGGAGAAGGCCCCCCTTACATTAGTGATTGGTGGAAAAAGGCTCCCTTAATACTGGTAGATAGTTGGAACACAAATGTCCTTTACAGTAATGGTTATTTTGTGGTTAGTTACCATAGCAACCTTTGGAAAAATCCTAGTTGAGATAAGCTGTTTTTTTATGCTTGCAGACAGAGTAATGACCAAGGAGACAATTGTCCATCTTCAAATACCTGTGCATCAACCACTAAGTATTTTATAGGAGGATGCGACCCATGAAGGGTGCTGCACTTGCTTCCTTATAATAAGAGGAAGTAATTAATATCCTCACCACAGAGGAAGTTTCAAGTTGGAAGATTCAAAACCTCTCTATGAGATAAATAGTGATTCCAATGCTACGAAAGCTCTTATTGTCCCTTTATTAGCCCAAACGTCTCCATCCTTGCCCAAGGGTTGCACCCCAGGAATGGGATGGAGGCACTTGTGGCCACCCTTATAAACAATATATTGCTTGACTTAATACTGTACCCACCTTCTCGGAGGTCTTTGTCAATCAACATCCTTGTCTGATTCTGTTTGATTTTTTGAAGAGCCTTTCTGACGGTTTCTGCTCCGTGTTTTTCAGTGTGATAAGTGAAGATAAAATCAACAATTTCCTTTAAGGATTTATCTTTAAGGTCTACCATCGTAATAGGTCCAGCTCCACCTCGAGGCTTCAGCAGGCAAAGAGCCGTCTTAAATGTTTCCAAGATCTTCTCATCCAGCTTTCCAAGATGTTTCAGTAGTATTTGTTTGTTTCTCTCAATTGGGCTGGTTGGGTTTGAACTCTGCCATGTACACAAATGATGAGAAAGGGAAAAAATGAATATGGCGCTTTTCTCCTGCTGAAGCAAAATTATTATGTAACAGAGTCCGCCCCCAGTTCCTCCCCCGTCGCTGATGGGCCCCATCTCCTCCTCTGTCACGGGCCCGCCTCCATCTCTGTCACCGGACCCTGCCTCCTCCCCTGCTTCCGACCATGGGCCCCGCCTCTTCCTACACTGCCGGGTACTGCAGCCTATTCCACCGCCGCTGCCGGCTTTCATTGAATCTGTGGAGAGGAACGCGCTCCCAGCCAATAGGAAACAGTTGGGCGGAGCTAGTTGTCACTGCTAGCTCTGCCACATTGTTTCTTTCTTTTTTTTAAATTTTTTTTTCTTTTTTCAAAAATCTTTAATTTTTTTCTTTAAAAAAAACAACTTTATATTTTTTTTAATTGATCATTTATTTACAGTTTCTAAACATGTTTTTTTATTATTTTTTTTCTTTTTTCTACTTTTTCCTAGACATGTGCACAACAAAAAAATTTGTTTCCAGATGAAACAAATGAAAACGAAAAATGTTTTTATTTGTTTCGTCGAAAGGAAACACATTTTTATGTTGTGTCGGATTCGGAGGCAATGAGCCTCTGAATTCGAAACCGCACACTGAAACAGCAGAACGATATACACCAAGAAGTCGGCGCCCGCATGTTCGAGCGCTGCCATCTTGGTGTATCCATCCAAGATCTACTCCAAAATGGCGGCGAGCATGCACAGAACGCGCTGGTGCTCAATCTGGCCACCGCTCGTTCAGCGTGTGACATCATCATCAACTGATTTCCGTTGATTTGCAGGTTTGTCCGAATCCGAATGCACATGTCTACTTTTTCCACTGTTTTACTATTCTGCTCAGTAACACTGGGGGTACCGAGCAGAATAGCCGAGCTGAATGCTGCACGGTGGCATTCGGCTATTCACTCACTGCCGTTCAGCCCCTATGAGAATAGGTCGAACGGCAGCGAGTAGCCTGCCTGAGGTTCAGCTCAGCCGATCCAGATGTCGGATCGGCTGAGTCGAACTCCTTCTGCACTGCGGCTCAGCCACCCGAAGCAAGCCAATGTATGGCTGAAATCAGCCGTACAAGCCTGATGCAAGCAGCTGGTGCCCAAAACTTAATAATAGGGGCCCGCCGCTGAGGTGGAGGGGAGGGGAAGCCCTTGCAGAGATCAGTACAGTTTCACATACAGTACAGTACAGTTTCACATACAGTACAAGCAATACAAACAACCGGCTGATCAGATGTCTCCTGATACGCTCACTCCCTTTATACCACCCATTTCAAGAAAGACATAACATGATTGAAAAATTAATTTGGGTTCATTAAAAAGTGGAGGAGCGAGGACCAAACCCTGTGTCGAGCAGTTTGAGGTGAGAGGCATAGAATAATAGGGACGTCCTGTATGGAGTAAAGAACCGCAGCAATTTGCTGGCCTGGTGCCCAAGGCTGAATAGGGGCACGACATGGCTTCCCCCACCTCAGCATTGAGCCCCTATTCATCCTTGTGCACCAGCTGCTTGCTGCTACTGTGCTGAATCTGCAACAGTAGCAGCAAGCAGCTGGTGCCCAAAACTGAATTATAGGGGCCTGACGCTGAGGGGGGAAGCCTTTGCAGAGATCAGTACAGTAGCAGCATTTAGCTGGCCTGGTGCCCAAGGCTTCCTCCACCTCAGCATAGGGTCCCTATTCAGCCTTGAGCACCAGGCTAGCTGCTTGCTGCTACTGTGCTGATCTCTGCAGAGATCAGCACAGTAGCAGCAAGCAGCTGGTGCCCAAGGCTGAATAATAGGGGCCCGACGCTGAGGTGGGGAGCCTTTGTAGAGGACAGCACTTCAGCGTTGGGCCCCTATTATTCAGCTATGGGCACCAGCTGCTTGCTGCTACTATGCTGCTTCTGCAGAGTCAGGTAGCCAAGTTACCAATAACAGGCTGGCTATTGCACCCGCCCACTGCCTGCTGTCAATCAACAGAGGTGGACCTGATAGAAAACTTCAGGTCCCTCCTCCAGTAGCCAGCCTGTTTTTGGCTATTGCAATTTGAAATATCCAATAGGAGGCTGGCTATTGCTTCCAGCAATGAAGT
>NW_017307458.1:101839-216434 GCF_000935625.1 Nanorana parkeri | reverse complement strand
CACCATAAAATTAAAGGCCCCAGACCCTGCGAACACACGCATTTTAAAAACAAAAACATAACATAAAATAAAATATTTTTTTTAATACTCACCTGATCCCTGGATCCACCGACAAGTACAGCCTCCCGTCTCCCATGCTGTCAGAAGCTGCATACATCGTGTGCTGGTTACTACTTAAACCGGCGCGCTCAGAATCTTCTCAGCGTATCTTCTCAGAATTGCCTTCGGCTCACTTCACTTCGGGTCGGTTATTTACTCGGCTGCCTTTAGCAGCTTTGTGAATAACCCTCAAAGTTTCTCCGGCACGTTAAGCTTAGCATGCACTAATAGAGCTATTTTGTTCAGTCCCTGGGCCGAACAATAGGATTCTAACAGATTCCTCCATCTAGCTAAGCAGCGAGGATAGAGAAACCCTCTGTCAGGGATATCGGCGCAGGTGACCCCACAACTGCACAGGTACCCATACAGGCAGACCAAACACCAGTGACCACACGGACCAGGTAAGTATGGTATAAATAAGTATTTTAATAAACCTGGTAAGCTAACTAAAACATACCACAACAGGAATAAACCAATAATATAACAACACAGGAAACACGACTCGGGAACAGATACGGGTTACAGGACTGGGGACTCAGGCTTAACAGGAAACAGGGTACCAAAATCACATGCAAATATCAGGGTTCAGGCCAGGGGACTCAGCCAACAGGAGAAAGCAACGAAATCCTGAGCCAAGGTCCAAACTGCAGGAAGGGTTTAAATACCCTCCCAGGAGCAATACCTGATGAGCTGATTCCTTGTAGCTGGGAGACACCCACCGGTGAGCACTGGAGCTGCAGGTACCAGCACCACCCAGTGGTGGTCTGGCACCTAGCAGCCCCTGGCTGCTTGGAGAATCCTGCAGGTGAGCCCAGGAACTGCAGGGCTCAGCTCCAGCGCCACCTGGAGGCGCTCTGGATCCTAACACCCTCCCTCCCCAACCGGGCTAATGCATTCTGACTGACAGCACCCATTGCTTTTAGAATAACTGAGCGATGGTTGTAGCTGTAGTCACAGTTTGGCCAACAATTTTAGGGCCGGCTCCATCGACAATATTCGAGTATTCAACTTTTGTTGAGCCAGCTGGTTCACCCGCTGTTAGAATTTTGCTCAATTCCTGAGAATCGGATGACATTCTGACAGTGTATGACCAGCTTAACTCAATAAATAGCACATGGCATCGGGTCTTTCACCCAGCTTTATTGAACCGGACAAAGCATACTGCTGACCTACTCCTGGATTGTCTCATTCTAATGTGTTTCCCCCTTGTGCGGTCCTAATCACCCCTTCATAAATATAACAGACAACACTTTATCTTGAGTTATAAAAACATCCTTTTATTAATACAAAGATGGAGGGTGATAAGCATTAGAGGCCAATCTCTCTGATGGCACTCAACAATGGAGCTCCATGGAGCCCATGAGGGTCCCATAACAAGGGATGGTGGGACCTCCCCCAAGTAAGGATGAAAGAGATGATTGTCTCATTCTAATGTGTTTCCCCCTTGTGCGGTCCTAATCACCCCTTCATAAATATAACAGACAACACTTTATCTTGAGTTATAAAAACATCCTTTTATTAATACAAAGATGGAGGGTGATAAGCATTAGAGGCCAATCTCTCTGATGGCACTCAACAATGGAGCTCCATGGAGCCCATGAGGGTCCCATAACAAGGGATGGTGGGACCTCCCCCAAGTAAGGATGAAAGAGATTGCTATAGAGACAGAGCCTTGGAATACCTGGAAGTGAAGCATTTCAGAGAATGGGCTGAGAACAGGGCTGAGGATAGAGGAAAGCTGGAAGAACAGCAAAGGCACAGGTCTGATTATGGGCTCATGTGACTGTACAGTGGTATAAAGCTACAGCCATGGTGTGTAGAACAAACTGCTTTCTATTGTTCTAAGGTGCTAGAGAAACTATCTGACAAGACAAATGACTATCTGTGGAGGAGGTCTGAGCTGACGTTACTGCCGGTGGTGGGTAATTCTAATAAAAGCAGCTCATGTTCTTATGAATGATTCTTACATCTCTTATGACTGACTGAACATTTATCTTAATCAGTTTGAGAAACTGAGCTTCTCATTAAGCTAAAGCGGTACTCTAGGAATATTCAAAATTAACCCTTGCAATGGGGCTACCCCATCACTGCAATGGTTAGGGGGCAAAAATAATGAAGAAATACTCACCTGATCTTTAATCCCACCTAGATGCTAGATGCTGGTCCACACAGTCTCTTCTCCCCTGTGCTCTGACAGGACCATGACATCTTCACATCTAATACTGGGCGCGCGCGAGCAGAAAAAAAATGCCGTCTGGCGACGGCAACCCGCGAATGCGACAGTGCCGTCCGTCCGTTTTTCTACTACGGGCGGACGGCAACTGGTTAAATGTGAAGACCACCAGAGACATACCATAGCCGGAGGGGGAGAGAGGTGAACGGTCGCTGCCATAAGAATGAGGGTCGGGTGAGTATTGTGACGATAATGGGGGTGAGTCTGAATATTAAAAAATAGAATTCTCGTGTCCCCCAGTTTAGAGCAAATGAAGGCCTTCATTTAGCCATTTGCCAGGCCACAGAACAGAGATCTATTTATCTGGCCTGTGATCTTCAGATCTTTATTGCCCCCCAGCCGTAGTGAAAGTCCAAAATATCTCTCTAAGCCTTTTATAGCTGTCCCCAATTAAAGGCATGTAACCCAGCACTCATCTGTCACCATTGGGCAAGTTAATATAAACAAGCAGGTCTGGGAGAGGTAATGACCCAGGTGACCCGGAATTCACCCAAAAGTCATAAACCTGATTTACAAAATCAGCTTAATTTCATAATTTGGAATTGGGTGGGGATAGTGTAAAAAAAAGGTTATCCTCCCCCTGCTTTCCATCCCCAGCCCTGCCCTAGGGGATGGCTCCGCGACCCCCCACTAAAGGGGCTTATAAAATATGAAGTCTAAGCCACTAGAGATGGCTCTTGTTTTAAAACATCAAGGAATGAACTAAGAAGTCGTAACATCACAGAAGAGTTCCCCTTTAATCTCTGGACATAACCTGTCTGAGGGGACAGTGGTATCATAGACTGTACTGCATAGTGAGACCCGTCCTATTCCTGTCTGAGAGGACAGCGGTATCATAGACTGTACTGCATAGTGAGACCCGTCCTATTCCTGTCTGAGGGGACAGCAGTATCATAGACTGTACTGTATAGTGAGACCCGTCCTTCGGTCATATTCCTCTATGAGAGGACAGAGGTATCATAGACTGTACTGTATAGTGATCGGTCATATTCCTCTATGAGAGGACAGAGATATCATAGACTGTACTGTATAGTGAGACCCGTCATATTCCTCTATGAGAGGACAGCGGTATCATAGACTGTACTGTATAGTGAGACCCGTCCTATTCCTGTCTGAGGGGACAGCGGTATCATAGATTGTACTGTATAGTGATCCGTCCTATTCCTGTCTGAGGGGACAGCGGTATCATAGACTGTACTGTGTAGTGAGACCCGTCCTATTGACCCGTCATATTCCTGTCTGAGAGGACAGCCGTATCATAGACTGTACTGTATAGTGAGACCCGTCCTATTCCTGTCTGAGGGGACACTGTCTTGTATTTTTTGGCTCAAAAAAAACACACTAGGTCTTATTTTCGGGGTAGGTCTTTTTTTTTAATGTACAACAATCCAAAGTTAATGCAAATCCAAATTAAATAATTCAAAATGGCAAAGTTAAAAATAGAGTGATCAGGGCAATCAGGGGGCCGTACCTTTCCAAGAGCAATTTTGGAACCAATTGCTAGTCAGAATGAGCGAAGCGCGCTTTCACTATCGATTCCTCACAGGCGGAGTGCATTTGGTATCACTCCGCCTGTGACAGGAGCCGGCGCTATAGAGGGGACATCGGCTTATGCGGCTCTCCTCACTCCAGTGCCGCCTCGCTTCCTCTAGCGCTGGCTTCGTTGGCACCGCTGATTCTCTCCCGCGGCTCTTCAAGTTCCCCCTTATGTGACCTTTCCCACTGGCCCTGGAAATGGTCACAACTAGGTCTTATTTTTGGGGTAGGCCTTATATTTCAGCAATTCCCAAAAATAGTGCGAGGTCTTATTTTCGGGGAAACAGGGTATAGTGAGACCCGTCCTATTCCTATCTGAGAGGACAGCGGTATCATAGACTTTGTACTGTATAGTGACGCCAGTCCTATTCCTGTCTGAGAGGACAGCGGTATCATAGACAGTACTGTATAGTGAGACCCGTCATATTCCTGACTGAGAGGACAGCGGTATCATAGACTGTACTGTATAGTGAGACCCGTCCTATTCCTGTCTGAGGGGATAGCGGTATCATAGACTGTACTGTATAGTGAGACCCGTCATATTCCTGTCTGAGAGGACAGCGGTATCACAGGCATTGTTTAAGTGTTTTAAATTATTGCAGAATTTGTTGGGAACGGTCTGTGTTTCCGTTAAAAAACACGCGGTGGCAGCATTACTGAATGTTTATTGTGATCTTCTTAAAGGAGAACTATGGGGTCGACCTTACTGCTGGCGGTGGGTCTTTTTACTGATGGCTTCTTATTGAATGAAGGTGCTGGAGAAACTTTGTTTACCATACAAGACTGGTTCACATCACCGAGTCCTGCTGAATACTTGAGCAATGGTGTACACTTGTAGGAACAGTGCTGATTCGCTGATCCCAGTGCATCATCACTGTTTCTTATTTTTTGTTAGAACTGGTCAACCATTGTTTAAAGTATTATTTTTGTATATTTGGTTTATTACTTTGGTTATTGTTAAAGTTGTTTGTTTAATAAAAGGGCTGCTGTGGCCGTTAAAATCCATGTCACGCAGTACAAGTGTTTATTGGGGTTTTAACGGAGGGACAGAAAATTGACAAATCAATCAGTCAAGTGCCATCATTGATATTTCATTCAGTTCTTTAGGCCTCAACGGTGTGAATTGTGGCTGTACTGTGTCACTCCAGGCTGCACTGAAATAAAGTACGGCATGCTGTACTCAGCATACACCCCGGCAGCACAGTGATGTGAACTCTGCCATTTCTTTGCATTGGAACTGCTCTGGTCAAGGCAGCCAGCACATACGCAATGCACTTGGTGTGATTGGGCCCTGAACATTATCAATGTAGTCCTAAAATTGTGCAAAGGAAAGTTTAGAAGCAATCAGTGTAAGAAAAAAAAATGAAGAGGATGTGGTTTCGAGCAATGTGGGTTTGAGAAATGCTTCGAAGCTTGAAAGACATAAACATCAGCCAACTGCAGCAGGTGCTCCTGGGTCCTTGTTACCATCATTGTTGTTCAATAAAACAGAGCAAGGAACAGTGAGATTATAGCAGGACCCAAAGTAGAGAACCAGATACCTTCCTCTACCTGGCTTCAGTAAGGGGAACTCTGGCTGCTACAGATTACTCCATGTTAGTGTTGTGAGGGGGAGGGGGGGTTTAAGAAGACCCGATAGCACAAAAAACAATCATACATTACTGAAAAATGGTGCAACAAGTCCATCACAATCTACCTGTCATCTGCATGAGAAAAAGTAGCCCGATGCACCAACAAGGTCTATCCCTAGTGCTTACACGTCTCTATGGGGTCTATTTGTAAAGGATTGGCGTGCGATTATTTGCTGCACATTCGTCTATCTGTATTATACAGCATTTGGCTCTAGTTATGTTGCATGCAGCCGTGTCATCGTTCTTCCTTCCTGTTGTTGAATGTCTGTACCTCGGTACAGGCAGGGGACAGGAGGAAGAATGATGACACCGTTGCATGACACATATAGCAAATCCTCCAAACAATTATAGGTACATTATTCTCCAGAGCATTGCACCTGATCCACTGATCATGGTTGCAATGCTTTACTGGCTCCAATGTAAGAAAAATAAAAACATTTTTTTTCTTTTATAAAGAGGTGTGGAATTATTATTATGTATCACACTGGTCAACACACTTTTTCTGGCATAAGGTATACCAACAGTTTTAAGTTAATTTTGTGGTGCTGATTCCAAATCTGGCATCAGTTTTTGTCTATCACGTCAGGTTTTTGAGATATCAAATATTGAATTTTCAATAAAAACAGCAAATTTATGCTCATATACGAATAGCTATACAGGCATACATACAAGAATAAGATAAGATAAGATACTCTTCTTTCATTTTTACAGAATGTCCTACTGGGATTGAACCATATATATTTCTGTTGTAAAGTAACTCACATTTCAAACTCCTTTTACTACTGTCAATAAAAAGTCTCCATTAACTTGAATTATATGCGGGCAGTCCCATATTGAGAAGAAGCCCTTCAACATCATTACAATAAACAAGTTGACCATCTGCATGGAAGTACTTTTGCAGTGCTGCTTGTACTGTATAGTGAGACCCGTCCTATTCCTGTCTGAGAGGACAGCGGTATCATAGACTGTACTGTATAGTGAGACCCGTCCTATTCCTGTCTGAGAGGACAGCGGTATCATAGACTGTACTGTATAGTGAGACCCGTCCTATTCCTGACTGAGGGGACAGCGGTATCATAGACTGTACTGTATAGTGAGACCCGTCCTATTCCTGTCTGAGAGGACAGCGGTATCATAGACTTTACTGGATAGTGAGACCCGTCCTATTCCTGTCTGAGAGGACAGCGGTATCATAGACTGTACTGTATAGTGAGACCCGTCCTATTCCTGTCTGAGAGGACAGCGGTATCACAGACATTGTTTAAGTGTTTTAAATTATTGCAGAATTTGTTGGGAACGGTCTGTGTTTCCATTACGAAACACGCGGTGGCAGCATTATTGAATGTTTATTGTGATCTTCTTAAGAAGCTGTGTTCCTTTCTGAGTCAAGATGCTGGAGAAACGCTGTTTGCCATGAAAGATCATTATGTGCGGAGGAGGTTGGAGGCGACCTTACTGCCGACGGTGGGTCTTTTTTAAATAATAACAGCTCATGTTCTCTTATAAATAACTGGACATTTACTGTAATTTGCTTGAGAAACTTTGCTTTTTATTGATTGAAGGTGCTAGAGAGATGCCGCTTTTCAGTGAAAATCCTTATTTGTGTAGGAGGTTTGAGCTGACCTTACTGCTGGCGGTGGGTCTTTTTACTGATGGATTCTTATTGAATGAAGGTGCATGAGAAACTTTGTTTACCATACAAGACTGGTTCACATCACCGAGTCCTGCTGAATACTTGAGCAATGGTGTACGCTGGTAGGAACAATGCTGATTCGCTGATCCCAGTGCATTAACACTGTTTCTTATTTTTTGTTAGAACTTCATTAAAATGCCATCATTGATATTTCATTCAGTTCTTTAGGCCTCAACGGTGTGAATTGTGGCTGTACTGTGTGACTCCAGGCTGCACTGAAATAAAGTACGGCATACTGTACTCAGCATACACCCCAGCAGCACGCTAATGTGAACTCTGCCATTTGAAAGCAAAGCAAAGCTGCCAGCACATGCGCAATGCACTTGGTGTGATTGGGCCCCGAACATTATCAACGTAGTCTTAAAATTGTGCAAAGGAAAGTTTAGAAGCAATCAGTGTAAGAAAAAAAAATGAAGAGGATGTGGGTTTGAGAAATGCTTCGAAGCTTGAAAGACATAAACATGAGCCAACTGCAGCAGGTGCTCCTGTTTCTTGAGTCCGAGGGGGAGGGGGGGTTTAAGAAGACCCGATAGCACAAAAAACAATCATACATTACTGAAAAATGGTGCAACAAGTCCATCACAATCTACCTGTCATCTGCATGAGAAAAAGTAGCCCGATGCACCAACAAGGTCTATCCCTAGTGCTTACACGTCTCTATGGGGTCTATTTGTAAAGGATTGGCGTGCGATTATTTGCTGCACATTCGTCTATCTGTATTATACAGCATTTGGCTCTAGTTATGTTGCATGCAGCCGTGTCATCGTTCTTCCTTCCTGTTGTTGAATGTCTGTACCTCGGTACAGGCAGGGGACAGGAGGAAGAATGATGACACCGTTGCATGACACATATAGCAAATCCTCCAAACAATTATAGGTACATTATTCTCCAGAGCATTGCACCTGATCCACTGATCATGGTTGCAATGCTTTACTGGCTCCAATGTAAGAAAAATAAAAACATTTTTTTTCTTTTATAAAGAGGTGTGGAATTATTATTATGTATCACACTGGTCAACACACTTTTTCTGGCATAAGGTATACCAACAGTTTTAAGTTAATTTTGTGGTGCTGATTCCAAATCTGGCATCAGTTTTTGTCTATCACGTCAGGTTTTTGAGATATCAAATATTGAATTTTCAATAAAAACAGCAAATTTATGCTCATATACGAATAGCTATACAGGCATACATACAAGAATAAGATAAGATAAGATACTCTTCTTTCATTTTTACAGAATGTCCTACTGGGATTGAACCATATATATTTCTGTTGTAAAGTAACTCACATTTCAAACTCCTTTTACTACTGTCAATAAAAAGTCTCCATTCACTTAAATCATATGCGGGCAGTCCCATATTGAGAAAAAGCCCTTCAACATCATTACAATAAACAAGTTGACCATCTGAATGGAAGTACTTTCGCAGTGCTGCTTCTCTGTTACGATAAAAGGAGACACTAGTGCCAGGTCTGAGTAGTCCTTTCTCTTGCAGCCTGGAAGCCAACAATTCAGCAGACTGCTTTGGCAAATACAAATCTCTTACAAGATCATTCAATTCAGGCTGACTAAACAGAGAAATGTTATCACAATCTGCATCAGATGGCGTATATTCGATCTGAGCATCATCATCATCATCTGTAGAAGCAGGTAAACTGAGGGATTCAACATCAATCTCTGGTAGCTCGGTAAATAGTTACAGGCACGGGTATTTCCTCACAGTGCTCAACTGGTCGTCTGGCAGATGGGATATCTGGGCATTGTAAGTGTTGTTTGTTTTTCTTATTGAAACCTTTTACATTGACAAGGCAGAAGTAGCAGTTATCCAAATGGTTTGTAGGTTCTCTCCAAACCATTGGCACACCAAACTTCATCTTAGCATTCTTTCCTTTAGACCATGATCGCAAAGTTTCAACACAGGTTTTGCACACTTTGTGAGGAGCCCAATTTTTGTCTTGGTCTCCAAGTCATACTTTAAAGTAGGCAAGATAAACCTTCTTGACAAAGGTATTGATGTTGCGCCTTTGATCCTGCAAAGTTAAGCTGCCACAGATGTAGCAGAAGATATCCGGGTCATTACTGCATTTCCTTCTTTCGATGTTGTAGCCATTGTTAGATCACGCCCCGCAGAAGGAAAATACTAAATGAATGTGGATATCTACATAAAATTATATTATAAACACACTATCCTAAAAATACAACACCATATTTTAACACTAAAGCAGTCACTGACTCGCAACAACTTGCAATCATAAGTGACAAAGAGTTAATTTCGGGTAAAATCAATGAAAATGGGGTATGCCGATAGCATAAAAATTAGATGTGATGGAGCAAATCTGAGATCGGATTTGGAATCAGCTCCCTGAAGTTGTGAAAAGCAAACTGTGCACTGACCTTCGTATGAGAGCTGCACGGCTTCTGCTCGTTGTATTTTAATCACGCAGATTTAATTCATCTAGTGTAATAGTTGCTACATCCTGCTGATAGTTTCGATTTCCTTAAACACCGAGCGAGAAATCGAAATTGAAAGGCAGCCAAAAGGAACAAAGAAGCAAAACGAGTGATTATACCTCCTGGAGCAGATTCCCGGGGGGGTTGATGTGATCAGGTTTATTCAGTAAAGTGAGTTCTGAGCTCCCATGTATAACTGTATGGGGCACTGTTAATAATATTAAAGTGACATTAAAGCCAAAAAAATTTCCCCCTCCCCCCATGTAAATGTCAGAACTTACCTTAAATTATGTCTCTTATTCTGATCTTCCTCTTCTTTCCCCATGTTTTCATGTGTCCCTCCAGCGGTGCGGCAGCTCTCCGATCCAGCGCTGACTGCTCTGTCCCTCCAATCCAGCGGTCTCTGCAGGCGCGTGCACGCGTCCATAGACTTACCTTGCGTCTCTGCTCGTCTCCCGGCCGAGAATCGGAACTGCGCATGCGCCCGCCCCAAGATCCTTTGCGGCCGTACGATCACTTCCTGATTCTCGGCGCGGGAGCGAGCAGCGATACCGAGGAAAGTTTAAAACTAGTTCAAGCGTTTTTTTTTTTTAAACTTCTTGCCTATATCTACTGCTTGCTAGCAGTAGATATAGGCAAAAAAAACCGGAGGGTTTAGAACCCCTTTAAAGTAGATGTGGACCCTAAGTATCTAGTTCAGTAAAGCGTGGTGTACCATAAACATGTTTTAATAGGTAAAATACAGTTTTCCCGATTTGCTCCGTCAGTGCTGCTGATCTCCTGCAGCCTGTTTTTGTCTACATGCTCTCCATTGATGGCTGTATACAGGGCCGGATTTACTCTCTCTGCTGCCCCAAGGCCAGGTTCCTCAATGCGCCACCTCCACCCACCACAATTCCCTCCTATGGAGAATGGCAGACCTGCAGGCTGCATACAAGTGATCTCATTGTCATCGCCGGGATCGCTTGTGCAAAACAAGTGGCAGCTTCCCTGCTGCACATTTAGCTCTGCCTGCCCAAAGCAGGGCTAAATGTAGAAAACAACTACCCGCCCGGCACCTGGAACTGCGTGTCCCGGGCATGTTGCCTGTCCTACAGGGATTGTGCCTATTTAGTTATTGGGAACCGGAAAAACCGCTCCCAAAAAATAGATGGCTATGGTTAAATATGTGTCTCTTATTAGCACGACGAGTACTGATGAAAGCCTTGCTTTCCCCGGATCCACCTCACTTAAACCAACTAACGGAAATACTGAAAACGATTATGTGGCAGGAGAGACTTGAGGCTACCATAGACGGGGATGGGAACATAACAAAATTCTTTGATAGGTGGAGCCCTTTAATACAGCCTCAACTAAGAGAAAAGGTAATCCACAAGATAGTCCTCCCTTTCAGGTATTCCAAGTGGTATCTGAAAGGAGAACTGAGGGACTCTCTGGGTCGTCTCGCTGTCCCCAAGGAACCCATGGCAAACCCCCGAAGGACAATAAACAGAATACCACTCAGGAATAGGAGAGGAGGTCATCCGATCACTTGTGCCTACAAGTTTAATACCTTTGAATAAAAGTTTTTTTTAATCATACTTTTTAATATGTTTCTTTGCGGCTTAACAAAATAGGAGTCTTTAAATGGTGCGGATATTGGGGAGAATGGGTGTGGTTACGGGGGTGTGGTCACTAAAGGGTGTGGCCACTGAGGGGTGTGGTCACTGAGGGGGCGCTGTAAAGCTTTCTCGCACAGGGCGCCTAAAGGCCTAAGGCCGGTCGTGCACACACCACTTGGCTTTGCCCTCGTGTGCCTCCACCACACCAACAACTCCTCTTTTGAGCTCTGGCTCTCAGCCACCTTGTCACACTTCCCTGTGTGAGGATCCGGCGCCGGGTTTTACCTCCTGTCTGAGCTGCTTGGCTTCCTGCCAATCCACTCTGAACCTCTCCATTAAAAGTCCAGCTCACTTGTTCCGTGCCGTTCGAGCAACGTGTCTTTTCACCCAGTCGGACTTCCTGTTTATTTCTTGCCTCTGTAATCCCTGCGGTTGCCCACCACCTACCTTGTCTCCTGTGAGTCTGGATTCCCTCTTCCTCACAGCGAGATCCTGTACGTCCTGCATTGGATTGATCATCAGCTTCTTCAAGTGAGTCCTTGCACCTGTGCCTACTCGTGTGGCTGTGTATATGCTTCAACCCTGTCTGCTGATGCATCCAGCACCTCGGTGCTGCCACTAATCTTTATGTCTGTGTGGGCATGCTAGAGGGCTGCAACCTGGAAGGTGTCCAGCAGCCAATCATCCTCACCATTAGAGGCTCTGTCGAATACCTGGCCCTTCTTAGAACCTGCGCCTCTAGTGCGTCCCTGTTAACGCACAGACACCATTTTTTGCACGTTACTTTTTGTCATTTTGTGTGCCCCGGTCGCAGACCGTGACACACCTGGTCAGCCCAGACTGGTCATTGGCAACACCAGACCCCAGGACTGGAGATTTCATCCCACCTAGAATTCCTAGGAATCTCCAGAGTTCCAGATCCCGGCATCAATCTGGAACACCTGGAAGAAACTGAAAGGCCAGCTTCTTCTCTGCAAAACTATTCACATCCTGGAACCTTTCAGCCCCTCTGGCTGAGAGTCCTGGGTGACTGTGCAAATTACACCGGGGCATTGCCACGCACTGCAACAATATAATATATATACACCAGTGTCTTTTTTAAAAGCAACACAACGAGGCCTCTGACACAACACAGGTTTTTTTTTATTGCAAATCATATTTTATTTTAAAAAAATGCCAATTGTACACAGCAATATATCTTTGTGATTTCAATATCAAATGTTTCTCATTTATTTGTTATATATGTAAATCATATAGAATTTTAGTAGTATAAAAAAATCCCTTATATTCAATAAAAAAATAAACAGAAGAGTAACAAAGCATGCATATTCTTACATTACTGGTAGCCAAGCATTCCCCCGTCACAGGTCTTATTAATATCATATCTGCTTAAGCAATTAAAGCCCAACTCCAAGGAAATTATATATTTTAAAAAAAAGTTGTTAGTAGAGTGGTGAAGGGTTAGTGTCTCTGAAAGGTATTAAATGTTAATAAGGAATCCATCCTGCACCTGAACCTTTACCACCTTGTTGTAGGGTGCACTGCCAATGGTGGCGTTGTGATAAACATGGAGAAAAACAGCCAGAACGCCATTCATAAAACCTCAATCTTTTCATAGAGGTCATCAGTGCAAATATCAAGTAAAAAAGAAAACAATAAAGTTCCACCAATGTTTTTGAGAAGACACGTAGATCTCCTCTCCCTGTGACTTTGAGAAGGAGGACCTAGGTGTCTCATAAACCTTGGTGGAACTTTGTCTATTTTTTGTACTTGATCTTTTGCACCTGTGACCTCAGTGAAAGAGTGAGGTGTTACTTGCAGCGTGCTGGCCAAGTTTTAAATGCTGCCATCCTGCTCTGTAGACATGTGCGATTCATTTCGTTCCGAATCGAAATTCGGACGAAATTTCGGAGATTCGAAAAAATATAATATGTCCGAAATCATCCGAATCCGAAATTTCGGATTTGGAACGAATATCGTCCAAATCCTGTGCGTGCGCTGTTAACATTTAAACGGTTAAAAACAAATTAAGAAAAGGATTTTAATGTCCCTTTAATAGTAAAGGGACATTAAGAGCACAGCAACCAGAAATGGCAATTGGCCTGATGCTGGGAAAGCGGAGTGTCCCAAATCTCAGAAGAAGACACCCCGAGCGCTGTATAGAATCATCTTTTCATGGGATTCGGGATCCTCAGCGTTCTCAGAATCTCACCATAAGGAGTATTGGGTTACACTTACCTTGCTGTGTGTGAAGTATGTTTTTTAAAACAGTTTTTTTTTTTGTTAAATGTATTTCGGGGTTTTGTCATGAAAGAATAGACTAGGGTTTAATAAGTGGGCCTTGGGGCAGAACATCTCCTGATTTCTATATAGTCATAAACAGCATGACGTTTTAAAAAGCAGGTAACATGCAGCCTAGGTAAGTCAATGTTTATCACAGGTCAGATGGTCAGACGGCCGATCACATATAATGCTCTTCAATGTGTTTAGTTTTTAGCCTCCAGATTCCTGATGATCGAGGCATTGCGTTTCTTGAGGATATTATAGAATTCATCCTTCTCTTTGTCTCCAAAGCGACCTATGTAATCATATAGAGCTCTCATCTTCTTCTGTGGGATTTCTTTGCTTTTCACGGTATCGTAGTCTTCTCTGGACAGAAGGTCCTTCTGCAGCAGGTCATCTATGACTGGATCAACAGATTGTATTCTATCTATCAGATCCCCTCTATGCTTCATCACAAAATGCTTCTCAGAATCATCTGTGTGCATAAAAAATATTTGTATTAAATAGATCAGCTTGGAGGCCTCACTCGCACCAGATTGGCTGGCATCTGTTTTTCAAGTGATGCCAACTCAAAGATATCCGAAAATGAATGGGTGTGAATGGCAGCAGTTCACACCAGTGCAGAGAGCTGAGATGCCTTCCGATGAAAAATTGTAGAGCAGGCTCTACTTTTTTTCTGCACAACCTAACACAACGGACTGGTGTGAACTGCTGACGCAGGTCAACACAAGGAAGAACCAATAAAGCTTAGTGTGCAAATTAAAAACAATCCTGTAAAAAAAGTAACAACGTAATTCAACTGGTGTCAATCGACTATGCAAACTCAAGTCAATGTACCTCCGTTGACTCATGTTTTTGGCTCCGTTTCTGGCTCTTAATCATATTGTGTTTCAGGCTCCTAAGATGGGGAAGTCAGACAGCAAAATAGACCAGGAAGGCCACAACTGTCTGCAACTTGCCGTGTATGGAAGTGATATAACGCATTTTTTAAAATTAAGAATCCACTTAGGCGGTGGTGAGTTTTTCTATATAACAGCCAGTGTGTGCCTGGTTGAGGTTACAGTCCATATACTCATGGCACTCAGAACCACTGCTTCATAAAATAGGAGGTGGGTGCAGTGGCGTCACAAAGGGGGTGCGGGGGGTCTGCGGCCCGTACCCGGGTGACAACGTTGGAGGGGTGACACCAAAATGACTTATAGTCATTTTGGTGTCACCCCCTTCTGAAAAGTCAGGCGCCCGACAGTATCAGGAGAGAGGAGGGGACTTGGAGGCATACCTTACCCCGCCAGTTGACTGTCCCCTCCTCTCTCTGCCGGCGTCCATCACCAAGATGGCCGCCGGCAGGTATCAGAATACTGCCACACGTGCATGATGACCTCATCGTGCATGCGCAGTGACGTCTCGGCGGGGTGACACTCAGTTACCGCTCCGGGTGTCACCCAGCCTCGGGACGCCACTGGGTGGGTGCAACGGATGTCGACGGGTGGCTACAAATTCAAAAAATGTCACCTAGAACTTGTGCTGCGAGTGTTCTGCAAGTCTACAACCTGCCAGGAATGTGCGCAGCAAGTTACCAAGAATTACAATTTCACCCGGACACAAGTTTGTGGCAAGTTATCCTTGCGATCTGGGATGGGGGCATGACCTCAAGAAAATAAAACAGGGCAGACTCAATGAACCACTTGGTCATTTTCTGCCATCACTCTTCTTCTCACTGTTTCTAGAAATTATTTTCATACCGAGTGCTGTGACAATGGAAGTTGCAACATACCTGCCTCCATCAATTGCTTTAACATTCTTGCTGAATGATGCTCCAGATCAGCTAAAAAAAAAAAGGGTAGATTATCAGCAGCTTTCACAGATTTCTATGTCATCTGATGCAAACATGTACAGGAACAACAGGGATGCTCTCTAGGGCTCCCTTAGAGAGCATACTTTCCCTTAATTCCTGTCTGGTAAAATCATTTTCAACTGGAGAAAATTTTAGCGAAAGTCTACAACAGGGACATAGACATCAAAATCTGACAACCTTCTGGTAGCCTTTACCTACTCTACTTTTATTTTCAGCCCTGGAGACCTAACAGGAAAAAAGGGAAGTCTCTCCAAAGTGAATAGAATTCCCACCTCAGAGAGTTGTCACAGGACACCTCTTCCTCAAATGACAACTGATTGCCCCTCACTTTTGTCAGTGGTCACTAGGACAATTTGAGGGGTAAAGATTCCCACCGGAGACACAAACAGCAATAAAAACTTGACAAAGGACCCTTCCCTACTCTATCCAAAACGATCCTTTATAGACACTTTAATAGGAAATTAAGGGGGTTATTCACAAAGCTGCGGAACACAGCCGAGTGAATAACCGTCAGGAAGTGAAGTGAGCCGAACGCTGTTGAATCAGCCATACACTGACTGAAATCAGCCGTACATAGGCTTGCTCCGGCTGGCTTTGGGTCGGCCAAACATTCCCAGCATGTCCGGCTGAGCCGAAGTGCAGAAGGAGTTAGACTCAGCCAATCCAACATCTGGATTTGCTGAGCCGAACCTCCGGCAGGCTTCTCACTGCCGTTTGGCCTATTCTCATAGGGGCCGTACAGCAGTGAGTGACCAGCCGAATCCCGCCGAGTGGCATTCGGCTCGGCTATTCTGCTCAGTACCTCCGTGGTACTGAGCAGAATAGAAAAACAGTGCAAAAAGTAGAAAAAAAAAGAAAAGTAGAAAAAAATGTTTAAAAAGGTGAATAAATAATAAATCCTAATAAATAAATATATATAAAAAAATAACAAACAATAAAGATCATTGAAAAAAGAAAAAAAATAGTTTATAGAATAAAGAATAAAAAAACAAATTAAAAAAAGAAAGAAACAAATGGGCAGAGCTAGAAGTAACATTTAGCTGCGCCCAAATGTTTCCTATTGGCCAATACCTACTAGAGTCTTCTAGCAGGTTTTGGCCAATGAATAACAACTGGGCAGACCCGGCCCTGACGTCACGGCCGACTCCGCCGAGTTCTCATTGTTTAATGACAGTTCAGCATCCTCAGGTAACCTGGGGATGCTGATCTGTCATTGCAATTCAGCGGAGCCAGCCGTGAGATCACTGCTGGCTCTGCCCTGCTGTCAGCCGCGAGGCTTTGGGACGGCCGATTGGCCCGCTTCGGGTTTCACTTCCGCTCAGTCGAGCCGAAGCATATGCCTTCGGCCTGACTGAGCCACTCAGCAAGCTTCAGAAGCTGTACGGGCTATTCACTCTATTGAACTGAAGGGCTCAGACGGCCGTAGCTAAGCCGAAGGATCAGCCGCAGCTATTGCTGATCCTTCAGCTACCTTTGTGAATACCCCCCTAAGATTTCTGGTACAAGCACACGAGAAGGAAACATTCTAGTCGGTAACTATAACAATACCTCTTGTCAGCTTTCCTTTCCACCCATTATCCGGACCACCAGGTATAACCAACTTTAGAGAAATCGAGGTTGCGCTTCCCTTCACATTGATTTCCATAAAGGGGATATTCTGTATATCAGTCTTCAATTCAAACTGCACAGCCTGGAAAATATATCAAATGTTTAGAGTGTTATGGTGTCAGAAGCTTTGATTCTTATTACTTCAACATGAACAACACAAACATACATGACTGTGTATCACTTGGTCATATTAGCACCTATTTATTAATAAAGTACAACAAATATTCTGCATAGTGTTACCGAAGGTGTAACTGAGGCATCTGGCCCTACAGCAGTCACAGTGTAAGCATTTCCAGCAATCAGTTTGGTGTTGGAAGGTTTACCAATCTTTTTAAATCCTTCTTCTTTCTTCACTTCATCAAGTTCCTGTAATAAATGGAAACAAATAAAAATATTTGGAATTAACAATAAAAGCTCTGATAAATAAAAGACAGAAGTCACATACAGGGCTTCCACTTCTGAGTTTATATCAGCTAAATTTACTAAGCTATAACAACCATTACTTACCATAAGTATAGGAGGATAGTTGTTTTCAGCAAGGAGAGCCAATGGGGCCTGAAAATAACTGTAACTTGTCAATAAAGCAAATATCACTCAACTGGAACCGAGAAAAGCTTGCGCAAGTCACATGGACAGAAACATGGACGCTCCAATGCAAGATTGCACCATTGAAGAACAACATACCATAGTGCGCTTTCCTTGGGCAGAGTGAGTGAAACACATTTGGATACCAGCTATGGATCCACATTTGCCACAGTGCATGATGACTTGGGATACAGGAAAGTCTGAGCATGATGGGTTCCCAAACAGCTTACTGTCTGCACATGCAGTCACAACTGTGACAATGGCACTCCGACAGAAAGTTTTTAAATGTATAGTAGTTCAGTGCTCTTCACAGAGACAAGGATTCTTTAAATTCTTATTTGGAATGTAGAAAAAAGCTTAATGATTTTTAAAATACTGTTTACTGCAAGATAAGAAAATGGCTCAAGAAAAATATTTACAGAAAAGATAATACAAAAATACAAACAACAGTGAAATACATGATAGTAAAAATGAAAGGTACTTAACAAAATGTCCAGTTCTTGGATTCGGCAGAGCCCAATTAATGTGGCATAAGGCCGATCTTTGGAATTAGAGTTACTGGCCCTCAGAATGACTCTTTTGATGCAAATAGAGCACTGCAGATGTCTTGTGCAGCAGCTTTTTATGGGCCTACTGGAAGGAGTCACTGAGCCAGCCCCCACTCATTCAAAAGGGGCCCAGTGGTGTGAGACAGGAGGCCTGAAGTGTTTTATAATATTTTAGCAGGCCATCCCAAGATGACAGTTTTCTAAACGCAGTCATATATTTATTTTACCTCATGCTACAGTCTATTAACTCATAGATTATTGTGTAGCACAAAATTGCAATTTGATAGAAATTAAACTTGATAGACATCAAGTTAAATGGCTTCCTCAAATTGAATTATGTGTACCATCCCCCCCTTAGTCTGTGCCTGTACCTCTATTTTATGTGTTGTTTGTACATTTGAAAACCGTATTGTTGAAAATTGTCACACTGATGCTAGAATCTTCAATGATGTCTGTATATATCACCTGCAATTTTTCAATAAAAAAAAATCTTGGAAAGGAATTAAGTGTGCCATGAGTCCTTTGTACCTCATAAGATTGTGGTGCATGGTAAGGACACAACCAGTATTTTCTGATAAATATTTTCTGAATCTCAGTGAAATATATTATAGTAATTATTGTAGAACTCCCAGGTCAGGAGTTATGAATTCTGTGTGGCTTTTGGGAGCTGGGTGTGCAAACAGGGCAGTTTCTAAGTACTCTGACTCAAATTATCAACGTGGATTGTCCCTGAATGACTTTTATGACATGAATTATGACCTATGCTAGAGGTTTATGGCCTGCCAGTTGAGGAGCTATTACTGTTGTGGCTCAGCAGACCCCAGTAAGTGCTATTATGATGGCCACTAAGAGGTTTAATACAAGTTATTTCAAGCTTAATAGCTTAATAGCTAACATATACAGTATATATTTCAGAGATAGTGTAACAGGTGCACTCGATCACTCACCTGTTCCTCGTTCCAGGACTCCTCCCCCACTCCCTAGTTAAGGCTGAACGTTACACTTGCCTGACGTTCGAGCAAGTGTGAAGACGCCAGGCAAGTTCCTGTATCCCAGCACCGAACCTCTTCCTCTTATTGGGCCGGACAGAGCCCCTCCAAAACCACCAGCACATCCTGCTTCGACTTCCCTCCATCCCTGCAATTCGGTCTCCACTACCTCCTTCATCCCCAGCTTCAGCAAGGACTATTACAATCCGGACTGCAGTTACTCTAAAGATCCACCGGAGGGCACCAACATTCTCCTTATCATTCCCATCAACTAAAATAGCAGTAAGCATACCACAGACTGTGATTTCCAAATGCTTGCATATTGATAGAACTGTGCATAGGGATAACTTGGTTGCTCCCATTGATTGTTGTCATCCTTCACCCCACTAATCTAAAAGGACTACTCCCTACAATAAAACCTCATCTATTTTTCATGCTAAGTAATTGTTGCCTAACTCATTACCATAAGACTGTAAATTCACTGTGGTGTAGGATTGCACCCCCTCCTCATACTTCTGCAGCTGTGATCCTCCACCTAAAATAAGACCTGTGGGGTCTGGTTGTTACACATAGTTAGATGCTTATCAGGAGTTATGTTTTAAAATTTACCTTTTAAATCTCTACAATTTTTTGGAAAACTCAAAGCTAGTCCCAAAAATAAAAAAAAGTAATTGACCCATTTTCTTCACTCCCTTCATATGCAGGATATCAGAGGAATATACACTGTATTGCCAAAAGTATTGGGACACCGGCCTTTACTTGCACATGCATTTTTATGGCATCCCAGTCTTAGTCCTTAGGGCTCAGTATTGGGTTGGCTCCGCCCTTTGCCGCTATAACAGCTTCAACTCTTCCGGGAAGGCGTCCACAAGGTTTAGGAGTGTGTCTATGGGAATGTTGGACCATTTGTGAGGTCAGGTACTGATGTTGGAGGAGAAGGCCAGGCTCGCAGTCTCAACTCTAATTCATCCCAAAGGTGTTCTATGGGGTTGAGGTCAGGACTCTGTGCAGGCCAGCTCCCAGTCAAGTTCCTCCACCCCAAACTCCCCCCTCCATGTCTTTATGGACCTTGCTTTGTGCACTGGTGCGCAGTCATGTTGGAACAGGAAGGAGCCGTCCCCAAACTCCTCCCACAAAGTTGGGTGCATGAAAATGTCCAAAATGTCTTGGTGTGCTGATGCCTTAAAAGATCCCTTCACTGGAACTAAGGGGCAGAGCCCAACCCCTGAAAAACAACACCCCCTCCCCCATAATCCCCCCTCCACCAAACTTTACACTTGGCACAATGCAGTCAGGCAAGTACCGTTCTCCTGGCAACCGCGAAACTCAGACACGCCCATCGGATTGCCAGACAAAGAAGCATGATTGGTCACTCCAGAGAACACGTCTCCACTTCTCTAGAGTCCAGTGGCGGCGTGAGATTTCATTTCTCTGTAAAGTAAAAATTCACAATGACAATCTTACCTTTAGTTCAGCTCGCTTGGAAGGCACCAGATACAGATGGGTCCGGTATTCTTTGAACTCTTCACTGTCTGGACACATTACACAGAAATATAAAAGAACCTTCCCATCAATTGGAATGGCTTTCTTCTTCAATGTCCAACGGGAAATTACACGAAACATAGCACCGGCACGGGAGAAAGTGGGATTCTCCAACACAATGTAAGATGATTCGATCTTTGTAGGCTTTAGAAAATTTATTTTTCCATCATCTTTAATGTGGCCGTATTTAATGCTGGATTTGTCCCCGCTGAGATCTGTAGATTTAAAAGGCGCAGTACATAAGCATCTGCCTCACTCATACTCCCTCTGCACATACTGTATGAAGGATGTCTCTAAGATGTCTCACTATCCACTAGTGATGAGTGGAACATGACTTTGAAAAAAAAGAGGTTGGAATTGCCAGGAAATGATAGCTCCCGGTTGCTTCATTCTGCGTGTAAACAAAGCGGCTGGGAATTTCTTTCAGGTATAAATGACTCTTATCCTAGAGGAGGGTCTGCTATGGGCACTTAGAAGGAAACTGCTTAAAACCCCTTAACAATTATATATTTTCTGAAAGCAGTGGCCCTTAAGAATAAAAAACATCTACTTGCAATTTTTATAAATTTTTTTAAATTGCCAAATTTTAAATCGCATGATATTTCCACAAACATTCATGAAATCAAATATTTCATAACCAGAATATTTTTGCCTATTTTTTGGTTGCCCTCGATATTCATGGAGATATGTAACATGTGTGGCGCAATCATCGTTTTTGCAAATGGAGCATGTATGTGTGGGTTTGTAGGGGTGGGAAGATTTAAATCCTGTGAAAAACTTTCCTCGATTGCCAAACTGTGGAGGAGAATCAAAATCTCCAGGCCTCAACCACCAGCCAATGATTGGAATTTTATAAGGTGGATGGAAGAGTTTACAATGCACTTTCTTGATCGATATCCAGTATTTATAGAGACTTGGAGCGCTTGGATACAGTTTACCTCTTCTCCGATAGGGCGACAGGAAAAGCTACAGTAATTTCAAATTCTACTCCTCTACTTTATCCCTTGAAGGGTTCTTTTAGGGGAATCTGGTCGGGAGAGAGGTGGGATTGGGATAAACTGAGTAAGAGCAATAGTCGAATTATTCAGATGTTTATAAACATATGGATTGTTCTACAGCGACTGGCAATGACCTGAGTAGTGTATTGCTGTTGTAATATGATCTGTTTGGATTTTTGTTATTTGATGTGTATAAAATGTATTAAATATCAATAAAATACTATTTCACACAAAAAAAAGATTTGCAACAATTACACAAGGGGGGTATGTTTTTCCTGTTCTGGATAAACATTGTTGGAAATAGTGAAGGGTTAAACTTGAGCTTCATGTATCTTTTTTCAACCTACCCAATAGGGAGCCTGCTTCATTTAAATGTTACTAATAAAACACACATCCGCTATATAATGATGCTCGCATACATATTTATAGTATCATAGTATGTCACCTACCTTCTAAATACAAATAATGTGGCAGGTGCACGCTGGACACCACCCCGGGTTCCACAGTAATGTTAAACAGAGGACCCACGAGTTCATAGCCACTATCATTGATTTCTTTCATGCAGTCACGGCCAGAGTCCAGGTTGTAACTAACTGTGGCTGGAGATTTCACCTGGAATTTAATCCCTGTCTCTGAGCAGCAGAAAAGCAGACCAGGCTTAAGTGCAAGGCTAAAAAAATAAAATAAATATAGATACCTCTTAGGCAAAATAATGGGAATGCATAGAGGTTTATTTAGAAACAATTTCCACCCTGCAGTTCTCTGTGCATGATCTCTCTGTGCTAAAAGATGCATAAACGAATGCTCTTAGTATGTTTTCTTTTCAGGTCAAATGCAATGTAATGTAATACCACAATATGGCCACTAGATGCAGCTAAGGAGCATATGTAATAAGAATTTATTTCCTATGCACCATAGCGCCAGCCAGTGGCCATAATGTGGTATTACATTACAATATTTTCAACCTGAAAAGAAAATATACTAAGAACATTCGTTTTTGCATCTATTCACACAGAATAAATGTTCACAGAGATCTGCAGGGTAAATGGCGCTGCAAATTGTTAAGAAATAGGCCCCATAGTGTTTTTCAACATTTGTTTTGGTCTGTTTAATCCTAAAATAATATATATACTGTATATATATAATACACATAGTATCTACATATTTAGATTAAAAAGCGCATGTTATTTACTTCTCATCTTACCTGAAGGTCTTTCCATATACACTTGGAGTAATAATGTTGTCCTCCTACAACAAAATGAATATGAAATATAGTAATTTTATTCAGCTCCACCAAGGTAAAACTTGCGGTTATATTACCTGTGACATATAATATCACAATGATGACAATGTAACTCTTTATGCATTTCAACCCATAAAATATCATCCAAAGTAATGTGCATGCAAACCCTAAAAATTAACTTCTCTTTTTTGCTTCCTCTTGGCTTGTAAAATTTTGAGCTGTCTAATCATCTCTACCTAGCTCACTTTCTTGATATACAGAACACTCCTCCCCCTATGCTATGTAGATGAGGAGAGAGATGATATTCTGTAGTTGTTAAAAGACAATTGGACAGGGCTGACACCATTCAGTCCTTGTTTTGTCAGCCTACAATAGCAAATTAGGAGCTGAGGGCATTTGCTCAAAGCTTAACAGGCATTCTTCTGTCTTTAAAGGGACAATAAATGGGTAATTGTCAATGTATTTATAAAGGGGCCCCAAAGGCCGGGCAATAAGTATCAAATGGCCGCATGCACTCACTCATATGCACCGGGGCCCAACAGCCTTTTTTCAAAGATATTTTGCTTGACAACATCTGCTGGTTAGTGTTAAGTAGATGCATGTTACCTCTGTGGAGGAGTCATGCTTTGGTGTAGTCTCATCCAGATCAACACGCGCCATCTTAGCCGAAAGTATACTGCTGCTTTCTTCAAGAAAGGAATTTTTCATATCTAGATTAAAAAGAAATACTTGAGACAGAATCCAGACAACAGACTTCATGTTTTTAAATAACATGTATTTAGTATAGGAATCAGTGATATTTAAAGTGACCCTGTCACAGTCTGATTTGCCTCTTTTCTTTGTTTGCTAATTTTCTTAACTTTCTTAAATCCTAACCCTGGTAATGGAAGTTTCAAGACATTATTTTCTGATGGCCACTTAACCGCCTGTCCCCTGGACACCACTCCCTCAGAACTACTATGATCCCCCTCTTGTTCTATTCAATGCTCTCTAACTCACATCTTCAATCTCTCCTTCTCCACTGGCATCTCCCGCCTCTAAAACATGTACTAGTCAGCCCAATGCCCAATCTCTTCTAGCTCCCATTTACCTCCAAACTTCTCAAATTCCTAGTCTACAACAATCTGAGCTGCCATCTCACGGAAAAACAACTTTCTTGATCCCTTATTATTCTGGATTGGCTGCTGAGGCAACAAATGTACTTTCTGTGATAGAATGAGAGTCTGCACTGAAGTAGTTATCCATACCAAGCTGATTTTCCAGATATCTTACTCCACCAAAACTGAAACGATAGAAGGCCAGGCGAGGCTTGTTCTGCACAAAGATCTGGTTACATGAACAGTTTAGGTAGATAAAAGCTGATGATTTAGCCAGTGTACAAGATACCTGTGTTCTGGACTGGGCAACAGTTATAAAATGGCCACCACACCGAGGGAGGCGGGAGGATCTCATTCAACTGACTGACTACAGGGAGAGAACAGGACAAACTTATACCGTGAAATCAGTGGAGGCACTATATTAACATCAATGTAAGTAATGGGACATGACTCTCCCATCTGAAATCCTGGCACATCACTCCCTCAAATTCAATCTTTCAAAAACTGAGCTCATATTATATTCTCCTCCTATGTCCCCTCCCTTGATTTCTCCATTGAAATTAGTAACACAACTATCAGCCCCTCAACACATGCCATAATTCAATAGTGTAACCTCTTCTTCAGGCCCCACATGTAATGGCCAGATCTTGCCACCTTAACCTTTGTAATATATCCAATATTTTCCCCTTAACATATGACACCACAAAACTACTAATTCACTCTCTCATCATCTCTTTCCTAGACTGTTGCAACTCCCTTCTCGTTGGCCAACCTTGACACAGCCTATTCCCTCTTCATTCTACAATGAATGCTGCTACTAGACTCATCCACCTTCCAAGGTTTCAATGGCCACTTCCCCTCACTGCCAATCCCTCCACTGACTTCCAATATCCCAAGGTATCAAAGTCCAAATACTAACAACATCATACAAAGCCCCTGGCTACATCACTAACCTCATGACTCAACAGTTTGACAAATGCACATATCTTTGCTTTAGATAGAACTTTTAAGGGCATAGTCCACTGTTGGGAACATATTTCATGTTACTCCCATATTTAGGGTGTAACATGAAACATGGTCCCTTCCCCAACACCCCACTTTCAAATACCAGCCCTCTTATTCCTTTCTGGCCCTCCCAAGTGGTGGAACTTACATGCAACCGCTGCGACCCAGATAGTTCTGCCAGTGGTGTCATGCATTGTCAGAAAATGAATGTGAATGGGCAGACTACAAGTTTGATCTTCCCCCAGAGCAGAGGGACTCAGCTGTCACTGTTTACTTCAAGCACAGTCTATACCATGCTTTGTAACCCCCTTTGATTATGAGTTTGGGGTTTTTAGTTTTATTAATAGATCTATTATTTTTGGACTTATTTGGGCCCTGGTACATGCACTTAGGGATTTTAAATGAATTAATTTGCATTTGTGCATCACCATTTTACATTTCTGATTTTGTCTATGCAGATTGAAATTGTTAACATCCATTTTCCAACTCATAATGCTCACTGGGCTCTCAAAGCAGAACTGAAGCCCAAACTTTTTTTTTAGTTTATGACAGATTAAAGGAGAACTATGAGGGGGGGGGGGAGGGGGGGCTTTTCACTCACCTCATAGTTCTAGCCGACCTGTGACAATGAGACTGTCACAGGTCAGCTCAGTAGATCGGGAGGTGAGCGAACACATACCGGGTTCGCTCACCTCTCGATCCTGTCACGGCTCTCTGCCGTGACAGGGGAGGGGCTGGATTCCCCCCTCCCCCGCTCTGATCCACCACGGCTGACTGGCGGAACGGATGAGGGAGGGGGCGGGTACAGCTGGCTCTGCCTCTAGATAGGCAGAGCCAGCTGTCACTCAAACAGCTGGGCGGATACCGACACAATTGTCGTGATCCGCTTCAGCTGCGGCGTCTCAGTATACCGCGAGCTGTTGCTCGCGGTTTACTGAGCCTAAGGTAACGGGAGGACGCTAGTTTGTGTCCTCCCGTTACCCTAAGGAGAACTATGGGGAAAAGCCCTGACCCCATAGTTCTCCTTTAAGGGAGGGTTATAACCCCTGACAGCAATTGTTGACAACTATGTTCCATCGGGGAGATTTAACTTCACTTCCTGTCGAGTACCTACAACAGGAAGTGAGAAGAAATCCCTACAAAGTGAGGGAGATCACTGGTGGTCACCAGGACTTAGTGTCCCCATTGAAAGATTTCCCTTTTATTCCTGTTTTGGATACAGTCCAAAATTTGGGATTTCCTTTCACTTTCAGTGATAACACGAGTACAAGTAGAGAGGGTGAATCTCCCTTACGGGGACACAACCAGAAATAAAAACCTGACAGAAGTTCTGATCCCTCTCCACTCTAAAACTAAAAATAAAAAGTGTTGGCGTCAGTTGCTCTTTAATTTAATGATTAACAAGATAAATCTGCAAATAGTTGGTTATTACCACATTGTAGTTCTACAAAAAAAAGGTTTTGGCTTCAGTTGTATATTAGGAGCCTTCAGCCTGGAGAATTTAACCGGCAGGTACCACCATCATCTGATTGGTCCTATATTGTGTAGCATCACAGTATATGCCATGGCATTTAAAACACAAGACATGGAGGGGGAGGGGGGATTATACTGCAGACATTTCTTATCATGAAAGCTTCCAGTAAAGAGTCTGTGCTCACTTTTACTACTTTATATTTTATATTCTCACACTTTTCTGTTTCGGACTCTATCATCTAAATCAGTGGTTCTCGACCTGTGTAACCTCAGGACCCATATTTATCCATGGTCATTAAGTCGCGACCCAAGTCGCACTGCAATGGAATGCACAGCATTGTGGTACCGCGTGTTCCAGTGCGGGCGATTGAACTGTGGGCGGCAGGTGGGGATGAATGGCAATGCACCTCCCGCACCAGATTGCGTGGTACAGTGCGCGTTAATGGCACAGGACTAATGCACTGTACTAGTGTGACAGCTGACAGATACACACAACCACAATCTCACACACACATATACACACTCCAAACACAATGTATTTTTTTTTTTTTTAAGATCCGCCCAGTCTCTCTACCCTATGAGAACTGGAAATTAGAAACTAGAAAAGTGGAAGGCATGCGGCGACCCACCAGTTGAGAACCAAGGAACTAAATGATATAAACTTGCATGCTACTAAAGTGACAACTGAATGACTATTAATAATATATATATAAGATTAACATGAAACAAAAAACAACTTCAGTTTACAAACATTAACTTCAATTCCTCAATAAAAGACTAAATACATTCTTCAGAAACAATGATTCCATTTAGGATTGGCTTACCTTATTGCAAGAACCAGGAATGTCCTGAAATGGTTACACAATCACCAGAAAATTATTTACTGCCCAAAAAAACCAACAAGAAAAAAGTGATAGATATAAAATGATACAAAAGATACAAAATATAAAACTTCAGTGTCAGACTTTGAGCCCCAGAAGAGAAGGAGGAAGTGCAGTCACCCCAGACCCCCTCACTGCCTATCAGATAATGTGTAAGTGAAAGTGAAAAGTCTATGTTGAGTATGTAATCAGCCACAGAAATACAAAGTATACAGAGTCACTATAGAACAAAGATGTCCATAGAGCAAGCAGTATGGAGGAAGTACAGAGAAAAGGGGGTGAGCAGTACAATTTCACCTATAAAAGACTTACATGTAGAAGGAAGACCAGTAACCTGGAAGGGCAGAGAGGTCTCAGGTGTAGCCACACCCTTCAAGATGACATCACAGTATAGTGTCAATCAAGCCATATGTGCTTTTTATTGGCTGATAGTGGTAGGAGGGGGTATCATGGCTCCGCCCCCATGCCAACACTGCAGATTTCACAATACAAGGCATGTCTCCCTATCGTGTCTGTGCAGTGTGCACTTCCTGTTGACTGCATTTTTCTGTCTCCATTAAGACAAATAGCAGCACAGGTCTGAGAAGGCATTGTGGGAGCTCTGCAGTGTAAATGGTCACCATAGGAAGACTAGATGGGGTAGACCAGTCCTGGGGATGAATGCATTGGTTAACCAACCAGAGCATGAGAATCAGTATTATAGAGAATTATAATAAACGCTTGGGTGCTGAGTTAGGTTGTGGGTATTCTTAGCAGCATAATAATACAGAAGGGTAGGACACTATCTGCAAGGAGTTTGCATGTTCTCCATTTTGCTTGCCTGGGTTTCCTCCGGGTACTCCGGTTTCCTCGCACACTCTAAATACATGCTGGAAGGTTAATTGGCTCGTGTGTAAATTAGCCCTTGTATGTATGCATGTGAGATGGAGACTTTAGAATGTAAGCTCCTTGAGGGTTATTTGCAACTATGTAAGCCCTGCGGAAATTGTTGGCGCTTTATCAATACCTGTAATAAAGAAAGAAAGAAAAGCCACCTTACATATTTACATTTTTGGACTAAAAAAATAAAGAATGACATCACAAATATTTGTACATCACCATTTTATGTCTGAATGGAGCGGATATCCCACCCAGAACTCCTAGGAATCTCCAGAGATCAAGATCCCGGCTACAATCCGGAAAACCCGGAAGAAACTGAAAGGCCAGCTTCTTCACTGCAAAACTATTCACACCCTGGGTGATTGTGCAAATTTACACCGGGGCAATGCCACGCACTGCAACAATATAATATTATTATTATTACTATAAAGGGTTTATAGAGCGTCAACAGTTTGCACAGCGCTTTACAATATAGGGCAGACCTTACAATCACAATACAATTCAAGACAAGATGTATATACACCAGTGTATTATTTAAAAGCAACACAACGAGGCCTCTGACACAACACAGGTTTTTTTTTATTGCAAATCATATTTTATTTTAAAAAAATGCCAATTGTACACAGCAATATATCTTTGTGATTTCAATATCAAACGTTTCTCATTTATTTGTTATATATGTAAGCCATATAGAATTTTAGGAGTATAAAAAATCCAGTATATTCAATAACAAAATAAACAGAAGAGTAACAAAGCATGCATATTCTTACATTATTGTCAGCCAAGCATTCCCCCATCACAGGTCCTATTAATATCATATCTGCTTAAGCAATTAAAACCCAACTAGAAGGAAAATGTATATTTTTTTAAAGTTTCTAGTAGAGTGGTGAAGGGTTAGAGTCTCTGAAAGGTTTTAAATGTTAATAAGCAATCCATCCTGCCCCTGAACCTTTACCACCTTGTTGTAGGGTGCACTGCCAATGGTGGCGTTGTGATAAACATGGAGAAAAACAGCCAGAGTGCCATTCATAAAACCTCAATCTTTTCATAGAGATCATCAGTGCAAATATCAAGTAAAAAAGAAAACAACAAAGTCCCACCAATGTTTTTGAGAAGACACGTAGATCTCCTCTGCCTGTGACTTTGAGAAGGAGGACCTAGGTGTCTCATAAACCTTGGTGGAACTTTGTCTATTTTTTTTTACTTGATCTTTTGCAATCTGTGAAAGATTGAGGTGTTACTTGCAGCGTGCTGGCTAAGTTTGAAATGCTGCCATCTTGCCAGACTGGGGCACAAATAAAATTTGAGCACAAAACAATAGTTTATTTGAAAAGGTCAATATGGGGAAACAGACAATGCGTTTTGGGGGTTCACACAACCCCCCTCATCAGGGCCAAAAACAAACAAACAAATAAAAGTATTTTAATGACAATGCCCAATTGGTAAATATAGTAAATAATAGGTGTACAGTGACTACAGTTACATCTACTATTTACTATATTTTACCAATTGGGCATTGTCATTAGAATGCCTTGTCTTTTATGCCCCGATGAAGGGGATTGTGAGAACTCAAGAAATGATTTGGCTGTTTCATCATTCTGTTTGGACTAAAATTGTGGTGGTGTCATTTTTCCATTCAAATCTACATTGGACCCCCCCTGTTTGGCTTGGGGTACCCAAATCTGTGTGGGGGTAGCCTCTTCAAGAACGTCCAGAGCATCCCAAAAACAGATTTATTGAAAAGGTGGTTCTCCTGAAGTAGAAAGGCTCTAGCACCTCTCTTCCCTTACACATAGCAATAAAAAACTGAGGGTGATTCTAATCCTTCTCCACTCCATCCAAAACTAATACAAAAAGTTTTGGCTTCAGTTCCACTGTAGCAGGGTTCTATCCAAATCCTCCATCTAAATCTAACACCCCTGCCCCCTGTCAAAATGCTGCACTCCAGTTAGAAAAAAGGCTTAGACACAGCTCTGTACATAATTGGGGTGATATCACAATTGGCCCAATGCTGGGGAATTAGCACTTTAACAAAGGTTCTAACTCTCCTCCATCCAAATCTAACATCCCCCATGTCAAAATACTGCAGCCCACCTACAAAACAAGCCTGTACTTAGAGGCACAGCTCTGTAAAGAAGGGGGTGACATTACAAGTGTCCCGATGCTGGGAAAGCTGAGTATCCCAACTCTCAGAAGAAGACACCCCAGGAGAGTATAGAATCATCTTCTCATGAGATTTGGGATCCTGAGGGTTCTCAGGATCTCACCACAAAGAGAACTGGGTTACCCCTGTCTTGCTGTACGTGACATATGTTTTTTAAACTTTTCTCAATAGTTTTTTTTTGTTAAAGGCATTTCTGGGTTTTATCATGAAAGAATAGACTAGTATTTAATAAGTGGACCTTGGGGCAGAACATCTCCTAATTTCTATATAAATCATAAACAGCATGACGTTTATGGTAGCAGGTAATATGCAGCCTAGGTAACTCAATGTTTATCACAGGTCAGATGGTCAGACGGCCGATCACATATAATGCTCTTCAATGTGTTTAGCTTTTAGCCTCCAGATTCTTGATGATGGAGGCATTGCGTTTTTTGAGGACAATTAAGAATTCATCCTTCTCTTTGTCTCCCAAGCGAACTATGTAATTGTATAGAGCTCTCATCTTCATCTGAGGGGTTTTCTCGCTGTTCACGGTATCACAGTCTTCAGGTGACAAAATTTTCTTCTGCTTCAAGTAATCGATGATT
This sequence comes from Nanorana parkeri, assembly GCF_000935625.1. Classification (NCBI taxonomy): domain Eukaryota; kingdom Metazoa; phylum Chordata; class Amphibia; order Anura; family Dicroglossidae; genus Nanorana; species Nanorana parkeri. Next base: position 185,456 of record NW_017307458.1, on the reverse strand, counting down.
GGTTCAACAGATCGTATTCTTTCTATCAGATCCACGCTATGCTTCACCACAAAATGTTGCTCAGAATCATCTGTGTGCATAAAAATAATTGTATGCAATTATCAGTATGATACTGAATTACAGGTTTCTAACATGGGGAAGTAAGACAGCACAATAGACCAGGAGGATCTGCAACTTGTGTTGTGTTGAAGTCTTCAGTAGCATAGCAATAGCAATACCAGCCCATGTAGCTGCTCTGGGTCCTGGGGTAGAATAGGGCCCCATTAAGAAGGCTGATTAAGAAAACTAAACTATAAGGTTTCCAGTATAGAAGGGCTGAAGTCAGCCCTCAGGATCATTTGGTCACAGATCCCCCTCTGTGCAGGAAGAAGCACAGTGTAGATTTATTGTTCTCTGAACTTCTATTACAGGCTGAAATTAACCCCATATGCCGAATGCAGTCACACTAAAACCACCTTAATGTTGCCTCCCCTGTTGACTTCAATTCAATTGAAGCAGTGGATTTCCACAGCATTTGAAAATTTCGGGAGGTGAAGTCTCTCAGTCTCACGCAGGCCTTTTTAGCAACTATACAAGAAGAACAGTGGTAGCCATATTTGCTCATTACAGCTCTACTTTGCTGAGTTACTGCTTTGCTGAACTATGGGGGATCTTACCGCAAGTCTACCAGACAGTCTCTAATCATTGGTAGCTGGAGATCATGTGACCTAGGCTAGGCTTCAGCCATATAAAGGAGCTTAGGGGCCATATTTTTTCAGATAAAAGAGATTTTGTATTTTTACTCAAAATAATAATGATGTGATTTAGTAATACGGACATGCACCCTGTTTATTTACCTGAAGTATGAGTTTTGATGACTTGTCCAAGGATGTGACTTGACTCAGGGGCATGACCTAAAATTAGCAGAAGGAAATTTGAAACGATCCCTAGAAAGATTTTTTTTTTTTTACTGAAAGAGTAGTTGATGGTTGGAACGTGTTAGTCGACAGGAAGTGAATTTAAACATGCTTGGGACAAACATAGATGTATACCCTGATAGAAGAGTTAAAACCAAACAAACACAAACAACCCCCCCAAATAAAAAAAAGGCACTTGGTCTTTTTAAGCCGCCACTGTTCTATGTTTCTATGAAGTATTATCATAGCAAGTGCCATGATAATGGAAGTTGAAACATACCTGTCTTCTCAGACCATTTCACCATCACAGACAGGTGTTCCAGATCAGCTGGAAATAAAAAAGACAGTTTTTACAGATTCCTATAAACTATTTCATGATCACCTGTATGGAAATTTGTCCTGGTGACAATGGTCACCAGGAAAAATTGAGGACTGAAGCACCCTACAGGAGACATCAGACAGAAATAGAAATTTCCAAGCCTTTCCTACTCTATGCAAAGCTAATAAAATAAAAAAAATTAATCGTCTTTTCAGACGCTTTAATAAGAAATTAAGATTTCTCAGTACACAAAGATGAGATGAAAATATATAATGATACCTCTTGTCAGCTCTCCTATCCAACAAGTTTGGTCAGTTGTGTCCAACGTTAGAGAAATCGACGTTGCACTTCCTCCCACATTGATTTCCATAAAGTCGAGATCCTTTATCTCATTGTTCATTTCAAACTGCAGTGACTAGAAAATATATCAAATATTTATCTCATTATGGTGTCATAAGATTTGATTCTTATTACTGTAACATGAACAATACAGACATGACTGTGTATCGCTTAAAGGTAATATTGGCACCTACTGTCAGAGCTTGAGATAACGGGCCGGGTGTGGAACCCCTTGGCAGGGACAAACTGTCCAAAAGCGCAGCACAAAAGGCTAATCCAAATAGAGTAATTAAGTCCAGTTCCGGGTCGTGGCAGGCAGCAAGAATCGTAGTCGAAGGGTCAAGCGAAAGGGTCGGTAGCCGGGAAGTCAGATCAAATAACAGGTTCACAGGAAGGAGCTGGGTGTTCACCATGAGGTAGAATAACTCAGCAATGAGTCAAGGCTCTGACCAGCTTTATATACACAGGTAACCCAGGACCGCCCCCTGGCTGCCAGGGCAAGCAGGAAGCTTCCCCAGTCAGGAGCCAATCGCAAGGCCGAGGGCAGTTTTTGAAAGCTGAAGTCCTCCCCCAGCCTGAGTAGCACCTGGGATGTGGGATGGCGCAGGCGCACTATGTGCACGCTTCCGGGCATGCACGCGCGGCTTGCATACCGCGCACGCGCACCTGGTGAGCGACTAGCGCACGTGCACCATCCACACCAGCGCCAGATGCCCTGCCAGGAGGAGCCTGTGCCCGATGCCCGCGGCGGTGAGCCTGGTGAGGAACGGCCCTCCCTGGGTCCCTGACACCTACCTACCATAGCACTATTTGGGGGTGACAGAAATGTATGTGCAAACTAAACATTTAAAGACACTGCCTTCAGATGGTCACCACCTTACAGCAAAGTAGTAACGCTTTTTATAGCCTACCTAAGCACGTTCCAAAATAACGCCATGGGTAACCCTTTGAACAGCATTCAAATACAATATAAATAAATTCATGGCGGTCAGTTAGGAAACATTATAGGGATTTTAAGTGTTTGAAATGTTTAAGGTAACCATGAGTTCAGTTTTGGTTTAACCATGGAAAATACATTTGGCACAATATGTAGCATCCATACTGGAAGAACTAGATAACCTATGGGGATGGGAGATGAAGTTGAACATTAAAAAATTTAAAATTGTGCATTTGGGTGCTAAAATATGCACGCAAAATAGTCTTAGGGAGGGACTTCCCCGGGAGCATCTTTGATGAAAATAATTGGGTTTCCTTCTAGACCACAGATTAGCAATGGCACATCATTCCAATGTGCAGCTAACAAAGCCAGCAGAATATTCTCCTGCATTAAAAAACACATCTATTCAATAGTCAATATGTGTACCCCCTTTACAAAACACTGCTTCAGCCCCATCTTGAATGTGGAGTTCAGTTTTGGTCATCAGTCCACAGAAAGGATGTCCTTTAAAGAGTTCAGCAAAGGGAAACATAACTATTATGGGGTCTGGTGGACCTCAGCTTTGAAGAATCATAACATAGATTAGGTTTACTCACTTCGGAGAAGAGGCGCAGAGTGTAAAATATATCAAAAGACAGTATACTAGCTCTAAGGTTCATAAGCAAGACATGCGGCCACAAGTTGATATTGGGATCTTTATTGTTAGAGCAGTGAAAATTTCCCCTCAAGTTATGCCACACCAATCTGGCCACACCATGTCTTTGTTGAGCTGGCTTTGTACACAGGAGACAGTCATGCTGGAACAGAAAATGGCCTTCACCAGTGGCGTCACTAGGGGGATGCGGCCCGCACACGGGTGACACCATTGGAGGGGTGACACCAAAATGACTGACCCCCCTCTGAAAAGTTGGGCGTTTGGTCATGGACCGAATTAGATTTAAAAGGAAGAGCAGCAAAGAGAAGGGAAACTACCATGGATTACAGTAAGGCGCACATTACACTATTGTTTTATGTTACAAAATCTGAGGGTTTAATGTCACTTTAATGGAAAGTCTCTGGCAAAGGGTTTTTGTATTTGCCTTGAAGTAGGGGTAAAGTCAAAAAAATAAAAAACAGTTGGCATGTAAGCAATTTTGGCAGAAGAATCATGCAAAGCCTTTTCTGCCAACAAGTTTTCCTCTTTACCCCACCATTTTTTTTTTTGTGTACATTGTATGAGACATTCACCATACAGAATAAGATGATGTGAATGGGCCTGATGCTGGGGAGGATGTACCTCCTAATGATGTCAATGAGAGGGGCAGTAACATGAGCAGAGGAGCGGCTTCAGGAGACCAGATTCCACTACTGGTCAGATAAGACATTTCCCAGCACGGTAACAATAATAATAACAAAAATAATAATGGCAATGTCATGTATTCTAATATTTTAGTGCTCTGTGAGGTAAAACTACATAGGACATATTACATTCAGATCAGCTCTCTTGGAAGGCACCAGAAACAGATGGGTTCGGTATTCTTTGAGGTCTTCTTTGTGTGGATTCAGTACACAGAAGTATAAAAGAACCTTCCCGGAAATTGGAATTAATTTCTTCCTTAAGGGCCAAATGGAACTTATACGAAACATAGCACCGGCACGGGAGAAAGTGGGATTCTCGAACACAATGTAAGACAATTCAATCCTTGTAGGCTTTAGAAAATGTATTTTTCCATCTCTAAAGTGGCCGTATTTAATGCTGGATTTGTCCCCGCCGAGATCTGTAGATTTAAAAGAGCAGCGCATAAGTATCTGTGTCACTTACACTTCCTCTGCAAATGACGTGTCTAAGGGGGGTTGATGGTCAAGTATCAACAAACTTGGCCATATAGTAGATTTACTAAAGCTCATGACAGTCCTTGCAATCTCCTTTAGATCTACCAAAAATTATATAGTGCAAGGGCCTGCCTAATTGGATACAAATTGGATAGATCAGGTTGGTCCTCATATTAAATAGTTTTGGTAAATCCAAAGTTTATTGTACAAAGATTGTTTGATTAGATTGTGGTCCTAAGGCTGAAAAGAGATTAACAATGTTGTACAAGTTTCAGTACTCCAAAATTAAAGTTAACAGACTGGAGCCCACAAAAGTTACCCCTAGCAGCACCAATGCAAAATTACTTGAGCTGTTTGCCCGTGCACAGGGCCACCAATAGTGGGGTGCAAGAAACTCTCCCGTAGCAGGTCCACGCTGACCCGATGGGGCCCAGGTGGCATCAGACAGGGGCTTGACCCAATTATTTTTAAGGGGAGCCCCAGGAATCCTGTAAAAAACGTTCCTAGATCACCAGACTCGGGAAAAGAATGAAAAACTCCGGGCTCTGCCTACCAGCTGCCGATTGAAGAAGAAAGGGGTTGGAGGTGGGGATTGCCTTGAGCACAGAGAGGAATTGTGTGAAATGTGTGTGTTGCCCCCCTTCCCCAGCTTGATCACGACTGAAGCTTCTTGCCCTCTCAGAACAGCTGGAAAGTCAAGGCCCCAGCTGATATCAAGGGCCCATATGTCTGGATTACCTCCTCTTTCTTGATCTGTGCATCCCTGGATCCTGCTGCTGAGTCTGATATTTTGTGCCTCCCCCGGCACCACTGGCCCTTAAAGGTATAGCTTATTACTCTACTGTTCTGTGCCATTGCCATGTTTGTGCCAGTGTGTTTTTGTGAATCATTGACCTGCTCTCTGCACATTACATAATTTTGACCCCTACACCCTGTACATAGGCTCAGGATAAGCTCCTCCAACTGTGCGTGCAGTTTTGCCATGCCTACAATTTGCCATGGTGCATGTGCCACCTCACTTTTCTCCTCTGAGTGCCCAAAGGTATGCCATAAATGTGTATACTCCTTGGGTAGGGAGCCATGTCAGGTAAACTGTACCAGGCCCCATGATTTCTAATGGCAGTCCTGCCTGTACTCAAGAAAGAATTGCATCTCAGTGCCCACCACTACTGTCAATCATTAAGACTTTCCATCTATGTCTATATTTGTGAGTTGGTAAGGTGTCCATATACAGTCATGGCCAAAAATATTGGCACCCTGTATTTCTGTCAGATAATGCACCACTTTGCTCAGAAGATTGTTGCAATTATAGATGTTTAGGCATTCTCATGTTTATTTATTTTGTTTGTAGTGGAATAACACAAAAAAGTGGAGAAAAAAAAGCCAAACTGACACATTACATGCAAAGCTCCAAAAATGGACTGGACAAATGTATTGGCACCCTCAGTTAATATTTGGTAGCCCAGCCCTTGAAAAAATAACTGAAATCAATTGCTTCCTGTAACCATCAATGAGTTTCTTACACCTCTCTACAATTTTGGAGCACTCTTCTTTCACCAACTGATCCAGGTCTCTCAGATTGGAAGAGTTCCTTTTCTCTCCACAGGAGCTCTATGGGATTCAGATCTGGACTCATTGCTGGCCATTTCAGTACTCTTCAGCGCTTTGTCTGAAACCATTTCTGGGTGTTTTGTGACGTGTGCTTTGGGTCATTGTCCTGCTGTAAGACCCATGACCTCTGACGGAGACCCAACTTTCTGACACTGGGCCCTACATTGCACCCCAGAATTCTTTGGTAGTCTTCAGATTTCATAATGCCATGCACACAGTCACGACATCCAGTGCCTGAAGCAGCAAAGCAACCCCAAAACATCAGTGACCCCCACCATGTGTGGCTGGAGGGACTGCATTTTTTTTTCTTTAAAGGCCTAATTTCTTTTTCTGAAAACAGTAGAATGATGAGCGGCACCAAAAAGCTGTCATTTTGTTTTGTCTGTCCTCAGCACATTCTCTCAAAAGGATTTTGGCTTCCTCAGGTAGGTTTTGGCAACCTCCAATCTGGCTTTTTTATGTTTCTGTGTCAGCAGTGGGGTCCTCCTGGGTCTCCTATCATTCAGATGGTGACGTATAGTGCGAGCGGACAGTTGTACCCTGTGCCTGAAGGTTGGCTTGGATGTGTCTGGAAGTTGATGGAGGGTCTTTATCCGCCATTCCAACAATCCTTCGTTGCAATCTTTGATTAATTATTCTCTTTCCTCCACGTCCGCGGAGATCAGCTCCAGTGCCATGGCCTGCAAACTTCTTGACAATGTGGCGCACGGAGGACACAGGGACATTGAGATCTCTGGAGATGGACTTGTAACTTTGGGAGTGTCCATGCTTTTCCACACAAACATGGAATGCAGTTACTTCTTGCAATTTGGAGAAGGTGCCAATAATTTTGTCCAGTCCATTTTTGGAGCTTTGCGTGGAAGGTGTCAAGTTTGGCTTTTTTTTCCTCAACTTTTTTGTGTGACGCCAATACAAACATAAGAAATAAACATGAGAATGCCTGAACATTTGTCATTGCAACAATTTTCTGCGTGAAGTGGTGCATTATCTGATTTTTGGCCATGACTGTATGTCCATATGTGAAAAGAAGAAAGGGTACATATTTGTAGGATCAAAAGGAATATTCTTTCCTAGTGGCAAAGTTATTTACAACAGTCACACAAGGCGGGGGGTATGTTTTTCCTTGTTCTGAATAAACATTGCTGGATAGATTAAACTTGTACTTCATGTGTCTTTATTTTAACCTACCCAATAGGGAGCCTGGTTCATGGTACTAATAAAACACACTTCTGCTATTCACTGGTGTACGCATACATATTTATAGCATCAAAGTATGTCACCTACCTTCCAAGTACAAATAATGTGGCAGGTGCACGCTGGACACCACCCCAGGTTCAACAGTAATGTTAAACAGAGGACCCACGAGTTCATAGCCACTATCTTTGATTTGTTTCATGTAGTCATGGCCATATTCCAGCTGGTATTCGATTGTGACTGGAGATTTCACCTGGAATTGAATCCCCGTCTCCGAGCAGCAGAAAAGACGACCAGGTTCCAATGCAAGCCTGAATAATAAAACAAACAAATATACCTCTTATGTAAGCTACTGGAAATGCATAGAGGTTTATTTATAAGCATTTTCCACTTTGCAAATCTCTGTGTTCACTCTGTTCTATGAGATGCACAAACAAATGTTCTTTGTATGCTTTCTTTTGAGGTCAAATGCACTGTAGTGTAATACCGCAATACAGCCACTAGATGAAACTAAGGAGCATTGGTAATACAAATATATTTCCTATGCTCCTCAACCCCATCTAGTGGCCATAATGTGGTATTACATCACATTTAAAGAAAAGAAAATATACATAAAAGATAGTTTTTGCATCTATTTACTGCTGATCTTACCTGAAGGTCTTGCCATGTACACTTGGAACGATAATGTTGTCCTCCTACAACAAAATGAATATGAAATATTGTAATTTTATTCAGCTCCACCAAGGTACAACTTGCGGTTATATTACCTGTGACATATAATATCACAATGATGACAATGAAACTCTTTATGCATTTCAACCCATAAAATATCATCCAAAAGGGACGTGTATGTAAACCCTAAAAATTAACTTCTCTTTTTTGCTTCCTTTTGATTTGTAAAATACACCATACGTTCAAAAAAAATGCCTATTGATCCTACCAGAAATATAGAGCTTTCTTGAACTACAGAACACTCCTCCCCCCATGTTATATAGATGAGGAGAGAGGGCAATATTCTGTAGCTGAGAAAAAAAAGACAATTGGGCAGGGGTGACACTATTCAGTCTATAAAACATTTTGTGTTTTGTCAGCCTACAATAGCAAATTAGGAGCTGAGGAGAAACAGTCCAATAAAGTTATTTTGCACGACATGTGTTTACTGAAACCCAACATCTGCTGGTTAGTGTTAAGCAGATGCATGTTACCTCTGTGGAGGAGTCACGCTTTGGTGTAGTCTCATCCAGATCAACACGCGCCATCTTAGCCGAAAGTATACTGCTGCTTTCTTCAAGAAAGGAATTTTTCATATCTAGGTTAAAAAGAAATGCATGAGACAGAATCCAGACAACAGACTTCATGATGTAAATAATATGGATTAAATATATGAATTAGTGATACTTCAAGTGACCCTGTCACAGTCTGATTTGCATATTTTCTTTGTTTGCTAATTTTCTTGATAAATCCTAACACTGATAATGGAAGTTTCAAGACATGATTTCCTGATGGCCACTTAACCGCCTGTCCCCTGGACACCACTCCATCAGAACTACCATGACCCCCCTCTTGTTTTATCCAATGCTCTCTAACTCACATCTTCAATCTCTCCTTCTCCACTGGCATCTCCCGCCTCTAAAACATGTACTAGTCAGCCCAATGCCCAATCTCTTCTAGCTCCCATTTACCTCCAAACTTCTTGAATTCCTAGTCTATAACCATCTAAGCTTCCATCTCACTGAAAACAACTTTCTTGACCCCCTATTATTCTGGATTTGCTGCTGAAGCTATGAATGTACTATCTGTGATAGAATGAGAGTCTGCACTGAAGTAGTTATCCATACCAAGCTGATTTTCCAGATATCTTACTCAACCACAGTTGACACAATAGAAGATCAGGCGAGCTTTGCTCTCCACAAAGATCTGGTTAGATGAACAGTTTAGGTAGATAAAAGCTGATGATTTAGCCAGTGTACAAGATACCTGTGTTCAGTTATAAAATGGCCACCATACAGAGGGAGGCGGGAGGATCTCATTCAACTGACTACAGGAAGAAAACAGGACAAACTTATATCGTTAGTACAGGTACTATATTAACATAAATGAAAGTTATGGAACATGACTCTCCCCACTTGAAATCTTAGCTCTCACAACTTAAATAAGTAATACTATGTGTTTAACAATAAAGTCTAAGGCTTGTCCAAAGAACCTGAAATACAAAAGTGAAACTTCCACAACTATAATACAATAGATTTAGTTGAAAGTCTCAGACATTCTTGTGGCTATAGAGGTTGTGAAACAATATCTCATTATACTGAAAACAATCTTCTGGTTGGAGAAGTTGTGCTTTGTCAGCACTTCCACCAACACATGGAATATCTCCTGTGTGTAATGGAATGATCCAAGAAGCGGTGGAGCTTGCAGATCACAGCAATACCCTCTCCGCCATGGCTGTAGTGCATAACTTCATTCTTCTTGCATGGATCCTTCCTTTGGCAGAAGAAGTAACAGCTCAGTGACTGGTCAGAACAAAACTCGAGTTGGACCTCTTTTGACTATCATGACGTCCACCTTTCAAACTATTCTGTCATCGCTGGGCATGACCTTACTAATTAGACCCATTGGCCAATCATTGTGATGAGCTTCCTTTTCATTGAAAAGGCCAAGACCACCTATCTTGAGGTTAGGCTTAAATGTTTGCCATTTATTACTGCTTTGAAGCATGTCCTGGTACTCTTTCCTCCAGCAGTGCCAAAAATCATTGGATAGGTGTTGTTACTGTTGAACACCCAAGTACACCCAATGATAGATAAGAATTTGTTTAACCTCAGTTCCATACATGCTCCCACACAGTTAGTCCCGCACTCAGACCTCAGCTGCTTGGCTGGCACATGGATGGAGAAGAATCTTCTGAGGGCATTAATTAAATCAGGAGAATCCATAGATTCAATCACTTCAATATGTATTGCTCGGACGCTGAGACAGATAAACAGCACAGCCCACTTTTTGCTGTTAAAAGCTCCACCACAAGTCCTCCGTGCAATGATAGACCATGGGACAAAACTGTCAACTCAACTGTCAATGTAGGTAAAGGTAGATCTGGACTTATTCGATCTGCTGGGAGACTTGCCATTTGCTGGGATATCCCTCTTAATTTGGCACTTGACATATTAATTGACCATCTAAGAAACACATCTCTTTATCCAAACTATCCAAAAAACAGACAAACCTGATGTCACCTTATGTAAACTGTCAGCCTTGGTGCTGCACTGGCTTATGATGGTGATGGGCCAGTAGCATGTCATCAATATAATGCCAACCTGGTATGATAAGCGCTGGACAAACTGTTGGCACTATATAAATCCTGAATAATGCTAATAATAATGATAACAGGGATCTGTGCTTTGCTGTACAGGTTAGATCCTTTGGACGTTTTTTTTTATATTTCTTACAAATCTCTACCATCACTAAGTCAATGTATCTCCTTCTCCTGGTTGATATTAGGAAATAATTTGAGAATATGAGAAAGAACAATGGTATAACTTTCCTTGAATTAAGGAGTGAACACCTTTGGTGAATTTAAAGGCTCAGGGAGAGGCACTGGTACCAGCTTTGAGCAGAGACTCATTTGCAGTCATACATAGGTTTTGCACAGCATACTAACCAAAATTAAAGTTGAATATTTATAATTGGACTTTCTTTTGGACCCTGGTACATGCACTTAAAACGACTTGTTTTAGAATTTTTTAAATAAGATATTTGCTTTATTTATTGGCAGTGGTAAGTTTTGTATTGCTGTATATTAGGGATGCACCGATACCGATACTAGTAATGACTCACCGCCCGGCCTCCTGATTGGCCAGAAAGCCGGCTCCATACTGCCTTATCACTTGGTAATGAGGGAGCATGGAGCCAGCTTCCCAGCCAATCAGGGTGGCGTTTAATGACTCGCCGCCTGGTTTCCTGATTGGTCGGGAAGCTGGCCAATCAAGAAGCCGGGTGGTGAGTCATTACTCACCGCCCGGCTTCCTTAATGGGACTTCCGGTGTTGGTATTCGGTATCAGCGAGTACCGAAAAAAATATATATCAGTACTCGATACTGAAAAACCGATATCTGAACATCCCTGCTGCATATAATGAACATTTGTAAATCTGTTGCACCATTTTACATGTCTGCAGGAAGCCGACATTGTCTATGCAGATTGAAATTGTTAACATCCATTTGCCAAACCATAATGCTCACTGGGTGCTCAAAGTAGAACTCCGCTCTTCCAATGACCTCCTGCTTTCCAGCTCCCTCGTCAACTCCTCCCATGCTCTCCACCAGGACTTCTCTAGTGTCTCCCCCATTCTGTGGAACTCTTTACCCCAACCTGTCCATCTATCTCCCACCTTGACTGCCTTTAGGCAATCCCTTAAAACTCATCTCTTCAGGGAAGCCGATCCCACCTCAACCTAACCACTGAACTATCACTTTCTCAAACAATTCATCCCCACACAGCTCCCTCCTCATGTATCACTGGCCCCTGCCTCTTCTAGATTGTAAGCCCATCTTGTCTTGAATTGTATTGTGATTGTAATGTTTTCCTTATATTGTAAAGCTCTGAGCAAACTGCTGGCGCTATATAAATCCTGTATAATAATAATAATAATAACACAAGACATGGGGGGAGGGGGGATAATACTGCTGGCATTTATTATCATGAAAGCTTCCAGTAAAGAGTCTGTGATCACTTTTACTACTTTATATTTTATATTCTCACACTTTATACTATTTTGGTCTCCATCATCTAAGTTCTATAAACTTGAACGCTCCTAAAGTGACAACTGAATGACTATTAATAATATATATAACATCAACATGAAACAAAAAACAACTTCAGTTTACAAACATTAACTTCAATTCCTCAATAAAAGACTAAATACATTATTCAGAAACAATGATTCCATTTAGGATTGGCTTACCTTATTACAAGAACCAGGAATGTCCTGAAATGGTTACACAATCACCAGAAAATTCTTTACTGCCCAAAAAAACCAACAAGAAAAAATGATAGATATAAAATGATACAAAAGATACAAAATATAAAACGTCAGTGTCAGACTTTGAGCCCCAGAAGATAAGGAGGAAGTGCAATCACCCCAGACCCCCTCACTGCCTATCAGATGATGTGTAAGTGAAAGTGAAAAGTCTATGTTGAGTATGTAATCAGCCACAGAAATACAAAGTATACAGAGTCACTATAGAACAAAGATGTCCATAGAGCAAGCAGTATGGAGGAAGTACAGAGAAAAGGGGGTGAGCAGTACAATTTCACCTATAAAAGACTTACAGGTAGAAGGAAGACCAGTAACCTGGAAGGGCAGAGAGGTCTCAGGCGTAGCCACACCCTTCAAGATGACATCACAGTATAGTGTCAATTAAGCCATATCTGCTTTTTATTGGCTGATAGTGGTAGGAGGGGGTATCATGGCTCCACCCCCATGCCAACACTGCAGATTTCATAATACAAGGCAGGTCTCCCTATCGTGTCTGTGCAGTGTGCACTTCCTGTTGACTGCATTTTTCTGTCTCCATTAAGACAAATACCCAGATAGCAAGCAATTGAGCTGCAAGTTTGAAAATGACTTGCTAAACTATTACAGACTTCACAATTCTGTTGCACAATTACAGCAAGTCTGCATTGCAAGTCTCCAGACCAGCGAGCTTGCAGAGCTCTTGCTAAGACCTGCAGGACTCTTGCTGTAGACTTGCCGAGCAAATTTACTACAAGTTCAAAAAGTGTCAACTAGAACTTGTGCTGCGAGTGTTCCGCAAGTCTACAACTTGCCAGGAATATGTGCAGCAAGTTAACAAAATTACAATTTCACCCCGACACAAGTTTGTAGCAAGTTATCCTTGCTATCTGGGTAGCAGCACAGGTCTGAGAAGGCATTGTGGAAGCTCTGCAGTGTAAATGGTCACCATAGGAAGACTAGATGGGGTAGACCAGTCCTGGGGATGAATGCATTGGTTAACCAACCAGAGCATGAGAATCAGTATTATAGAGAATTATAATAAACGCTTGGGTGCAGAGAAAGGTCCTGGGTATTCTCAGCTTGCAGCGCTGGGGGTCCCAGGTTCAAATCGCAATAGGTTGAACTTGATGGACCTGTGTCTTTATTCAACCTCAAATACTATGTAACTATGTAAATCCCAACCAGGACACTATGTGCGAGGAGTTTGCATGTTCTCCCTGCGCTTGTGTGGGTTTCCTCTGGCCACTCCCATGAAATTAATAGAAATAAGACTGCTCCACGAAGCAAGCTTTTCATGTACCTTCTCCCCCCTGGATAATGGATATTATAAAACCATTTTGGAATACGAGGAAGGTTAGTGATACATACATTAAAGATATTATGGAAACATCTCTCTCCATGTGGGGTCCATATTTCGGGTGATATAAATATGTTATGGACTCACTGGAGTCAATGCCTCTGGTGAGATTCTGGCTATCTCCTAATCTGTCTGTCTTTAGGCAATCCCTGGAGACTCATGAGAAAGTGAATATAGGGAGCTCATAAAGTGTAAGTCATGTCACTAAATGACATATTTAGTACGTCTCTACAATGCACACACATATCCGTATGTGTCATCTCTTCAAAGAGCAAAGACAGAAAAATAACTGCTGATGTGCCAGAAATGGACCTCATGCACATAGTCGAAAATGGCCATATAGTGTATAGACTGGACATATTTCTCTGCCTGGGAGTCTCAGTCGCATACGATTGGTATGGGAATGTTTTGTTGCTTCTCAGCATCTGTTTGTAAATCTGTTCCAGTGCCAGCACTGCTATTATGTTGGATTGAATGAATGGCAGAAGGCTGTGCTGCTCCCCAAGCAAGGTACCCTCCCAATGCTGGGGGAATGTGGCCTGGTATGGTTCAGTGGGAGGGGGGGGTGGAAAAACTCCCTGCCCCTCCCTTTTCTGGCCGCCAAGACTGCATGGCCGGATAAGGGTCTGATTTTTAGGGAAACCCCATGCCATTTTTTTCTATGGGGTCCCCCTTCAATCCACCCACGAGACCCGAAGTGTCCAGTATGGATTTTGATGGTGATCCCACACCATTTGTTTTACATGTTTTTATTACATCGGCTCACCCTCAATTACCTATGCCCTTATCATTCTTATGGCCCATTACTCAACATAACGTGCCACAAAACAAAGTCTTAGTACTCAACCCCCCAAAAATGAACCACCTATGGGAGAAGCATCCTTGCATCCCTAACAGACATACATCGAACTCTAGCATAGGCAAGGACGCTGGACCGGAGCTCAAGGGCTGCTTTTTAAAGTGGAACTGAACTATTCTTTAATAAACATTGCTGTCAGGCATGTTTGTATTGCGGATGAGACGGGTGTTTACACATTGTTGTCAGGCATGTTTGTATTGCAGATGAGACGGGTGTATACACATTGTTGTCAGGCATGTTTGTATTGCAGATGAGACGGGTGTTTACACATTGTTGTCAGGCATGTTTGTATTGCAGATGAGACGGGTGTATACACATTGCTGGCAGACAGGTTTTTATTGAAGAAGAGACGTATTATGTCTGACATGCCTGCCAGCAATGTTTTTCTGAATGTACACTGAGCAGTGCATGCTCAGCTCAGTGTACAATCCATGCATCAGCTTGCTTCCATGAGAAATCCTCTTTCCACTTGCATCCCTGGATCACCAATTAAGATGGTCAAAGACACCGAACACAGAAGAAGAGTGAGGGTAGATGTCAGCCGTGGCAGCAGAGCAATGAGGGAGATGTGCAGTGCTGGATGGGGCGCTTTGGGAGGTAATGATATGTTTTCCGCACACCTGTTAGCTTCAGAATCTTGTCCTTATTGACAGTTTTGCCGCATTTCGGAACCATGCAGCTGATGAAGGGACCCTGCACAGTTCCAAAGCATTGTCATTTTTCTTTAGGCTTCGAAACCATATAAAGACAAGATTCTGAAGCTAACAGGTGTGCAGACAACATATCCTTTATCATTACCTCCCAAAGTGCTCCCTGGCAAGCAGTTAGAGATCTATATCTCAGCTTTCACACAGAGCACATTGGTCCCAATCTCCCGTGGCTCCCTCCACAATACTCCATTCAACACCCCTGCCAAGGGTGTATGAGCAGTGCTGGGGACTTGTCATGCCACTGGAGTTCTAGAACAATGTGATCTCTGTTAAAGCAGTCCATATCTCCAGCTTGCTGATGACACATAGTTGCCCACAACAGGAAGTACCTGAAAAAGATTGTACTTTTAAGGAATCAGCAGGGATTATTGTATTATTACTCTATTTCCCTTTGACCTATTTATGAGACTGAAGAGGAAGAGGAACTCCACTTGGGTCCATGACCTTATCCATAAGGCGCAGAAAATGTCCGGCTACCAGAGGAAATCTTTAAAAAGTTTCTGGCCACCTAACTAGAAGGACCTACAACAAACCAAAAAATGTCTACCTGGTCAACCTCCACCTGTATTAGGATGCTCAGGAAACACTGGTGCCTGGTAAGGCTCCCATCCGCCTCCATCCACAAAGATAAGAATACTTGTTCTCCTGCCTACAAAGTGTTGTAGAGTTACCACAACAGGCATGATCACAACTTCAGGAAACATATCAAGCGAAGGATTCCATATAAACACCCAACTTCATCACCCAACATGACAAGCAGCATATACCCTAATTCTAAAAAAAAAGCTGGTGTGCCAAACATCGCTGGCCCTGAACTGAAGAGTCTAAGATCATTTTACGTGGAAACAAAAATATTAGTGAGAGTTCAAACCTAATAATGGAGACTTACATGAGGTCTAGTTTTATGTTTCCGATATATTATAGATATTTATAATTAGTATTAGAACAGATGTAAATCCAAATATTCTTTTCCATTTTAGATTGGGTGGGGAGGGGTTAGAACCTTTGTTATATTTTTTTACTGATGGCTGTGTCCCCACTGGGGAGATTTACCCCTCCATTGATACTGTTAGAATGGGGTAATGGGGGATCTCCCTTCGCTTCCTGTCCCGGAGACGCACAAGAAGATCTCTCAAAGAGTAAGGGGAAATCCTAAACAGTTGTCACCGGAACAGGTTTTACCTTTTGGAAGATTTACCATCACTTCCTGTTCAGCTGTAACATTGAGAATTTCTTTTATCATCTTCGGACATTGGTGACCATTCTAACAATATCAATGGAGGGGTAATTCTGAATGGGGGATCTCCCTTCACTTTCTGTCCCGGAGACAAACAAGGAGATCTCTCAAAGGGTAATTGGAAATCCTAAACAGTTGTCACCGGAACAGGTTTTACCTTTTGGTAGATTTACCCTCACTTCCTGTTCAACTGTAACATTGAGAATTTTTTTAAATCATTTTCTGACATTGGTGACCATCCTAACAGTATCAATGGAGGGGTAAATCTCCCCAGTGGTGACACAGCCATCAGTAAAAAAAATATAACAAAGGTTCTAACCCCTCCCCACCCGATCTAAAATGGAAAAAATATTTGGATTTACATGTGCTCTAATACTAATTATAAATATCTATATAATATTCACATTTTGTACTATAGAATATAAATCAACCACAGCACAGGGTACAGGAAGTCCGGGGGCCTGATTCACCCTTCAGTCACATTCAAATCACCTTCAGGTACTGACACTGCTTGCATTAAAAATACATTTCATGATATATTAATGAAAACTGAACTAATTTGTGTCTTTTATATGTGCCCAGAGTTAATGTCTTGTCTACCTCGGGCTGTACATAGGCCTCCGGCTCTCCTGTGATGAGATAACTTTTCTTCATGTAAAACGTCTTCCCGGTCTGTGCGGGTTTCTCAATCCTCTGAAATCCTGACCGTCTCTTTTCTTTGTTAAGTCTCTGAATGAGAACAGATACATATCAATCTGACACAAATATTGACCGACAACACTCTCCATGCAGGAACATGGAAGATAAAACTCTCATGTAGGACATATTGATGAGATGCGGCCATGCAAGAACCACAATTACTAATAAACACACAGGAGCCCGACAGATGGAGATCTGAAACCATCCTGGAGAATATTCTTCTACAGAATCATTATAATTGAGTGTTATATTCAGTGGCGTAACAATCACCATAGCGACCCAGGCGGCCACTATGGGGCCCGGGGCCTGGGCCGCTATGCCCGGGGGCCTGATGCCGTGCGGGCCGACTGGGTTGCTATGGCATTTCAGGCTGCTGGCTGTCACTGGCGGCTGTGAGGAGGAACACGCCGCTATTCACATGTGCAGCGGCGTGTTCCTCCGCACAGGCGCTGCTGAGTCGGTGACAACCAGCAGCTTCGGAGGAGGTGGCTGGGCCCGTCGTCAGCAGCGATGGAGGAGGCGGGGGCCCAGTGATCGAGGAGGCGGGTCTTAGCGATGGGGGAAGGTGGTCCCGGTGATCGAGGAGGTGGGGCCGAGTGACAGAGGAGGCGGGGCCCACAAGCGATCGCGGAGGAGAAGGAGGCGGACAGAGGATCGGAGCAGACAGGTAAGAGGGCTTGACCGCCCACCTGAGACCCTATGGTGGGCTCTGCAGGGTCACCCTCAGGTGGGCTGTTTGGGTTATCAGGTGGGAGTAACTAGAAATCACAGGGCCACATACAAAATTTTTCTATGGGTCCCTGTCCCTGATGTCATGTTACCGTTTTTCTATACACGTAGCCTATTGGTAATTAATATATCGTAGACAATGAGGATGAACATTTGCTAGGCACTTCTGGAATCCCCAAGCTGACCTGTTCATTCATTCTGCCCTGTCGTTAACTTTCACAATACTATGTATTCCATATTCTCTATACATGACAAAGTTTTCATTTCCCGAGTATTTATAGACATATTTATAGACCTCATTCCAACTGCTCTGGTGTCATGCTGTGTGTCAAGGTAGATGCTGATTGTTGAAGAACATGATGGGAGGTATAAGTTTGTGAAACACACACACACCCACCCTATTCATAACTTTTAGATCATATTACCTCCATGTCCATCTTGGTCTGGAAGAAATGAATAGAAAAGGTTTGCATACATGACAAATCGGAGGTAAAGGGATGAAACCAGATGCACCAGTTAACCAAGATCTGAGTTATGTTAAGCTCAATTTTTCCTTCATCACAAATATATTATGCAGATGTTTTAATCCTTCCCAACTTTATCCGAAACTAAAATATATATATATAGTAGAATATTCATTTTTGATAAGAGACGTGTAGCAGGTTGACTAGAGTAAGGCTCAGAAGTTCTTCTACCCCTTCACAACACATGAAAGAGCAGCCCATGCCTGCCCTCGCATTCTCTTATATGATGGAAGGCCCATTCACTTCCTTATATTTGATTGGCTGGCGCAGTGGAATGGATGCTCCTTAGGTCAGAGGAGATGTTAACGTCAATGGAGAGGCTCGCCAATGTTACATCAGAGATACATGTGGCAGCAAAATGGCGTGTATTGTGGTGGCACCTATTTTCAAAATCCCAGGAGAATTCATCTCACATGAGGTGGCCCACCACAAATTGGAACATTGCCTCCCCCTGACCTCATATGCCCATAAATAGACTGCAATGGTTGGAAATGAGCAACCAAATGAGCTGTAATTTGTTACTGCTGCAAAACAACCTACAAAATGCAGTTCCATAAGCCTGGATTATGAAACTGGAACTGGAGTTCTCGTTTAACATATCCATCATTCTCTGAGAACATTTACAGACTGTAAAGCTATTTTATTATGATTACTCCAAATTTAAAATATATATAGCTGCATACTCAACCCCTCTCTGGAGCTACTGAATACCCTCAGCGCTCTACGCTTGATGACTCTGAGAATCACTCAACCCGGAAGACTGAGGCCATGCTGTGAGTCCAGGGGTTTTTGGACCACTCCCAGATGGGTCAACTTCTTGCTACCCTGCACTCACAGTGTGACAATGGCACTGACATCATGATGTCAGAACCATTCTCTCCATTACCAAGGACTTCCCATGGCTGCAGAAGATTGAATAAGTAGGAGACCTTTAAAGTAAGGGAGTATGCAGCCAAGAGTTGGGCTTCAAAAATTAACTTATGCACCATTGTAATATAAAGCCTTATCTCTGAGGAGCTCTCCCTTACCTCTCCTATATGGACTGTGGATGGAAGTAGATAAAGATGAATTTTATATTCTTGGTATTCCGGATCTCCCGGGCAAACTATCCGGAAGTAGATGAGTACAAATCCATGAATAGGGGTCTTTTTTTTCACAAGTGACAGCAGAGGGCCCAGGCAGGAGAAGGAGGGATTCTCAAAAACTATATAAAATGGTTCAACTCGTGTTGGGGTTTCCAAGGTCAGGTTGCCATCTTTAAAATGGGCAATTTTAATCCATGCCACATCTCCAGTAAAACCTGTAAGAACATAGGACAAGGTCAGCAATCTATTGCAGTACCGGAAAGAGACAAACCAAATTGTTGTTTTCTTTTGTCATGTAAGTATGCTTATAGTCAATAAAGGTCTCTTGTAACATGCTGGTGGACACTAACTATCTCTTATACCAAAATGATGATGGCTAACATTCTTTAGTAACATGTCAGAGGTCACTTACACACTCACTTCTAATATGTTGGTGACCATTCTTGTAATATACTGTTGACCACTATTGGTCACTTGTAACCTACTAACCTCAATAATCATCATTGGTAACTTGCTGGTGGTTACTAACAGGTACGTTTAATATATTTATAGTCTCTTGGTTGTCTATCTCCATTAATGTCTTGTAATAGGCTAGATGTCTCCAACAGTCCTCTGTAATGGACATGGAAATTAGGGGAATGCCTCTCCCAGTATCTCCCGATTTTACCATTGTTATTTTGATAGAGCCACATTTATTAAACCAGCGGTGGTTAACTTTCATGATACAGGAGGCCTCAACTACAGCCCCTGACATTACCAAAGGACTGCAGTAAATATTCAATGAATGCAATACTACACATAGCTGTCAGAGACTGTAGACATACAATAGAAGATGGTCAGAGACTACAGAAATACAATAGGAGATGATTAGAGACTGTAGAAATACTATAGGAGATGGTCAGAAACAATTGACACACAATAGGAAAAGATTGTGTTGTAGGAGGCTTTGGACATTCTTCAGAAGACAATCATTGACTGGAGATACATTTCAGGAGACAGCCATTGACCAAAGACCCATTACATGACACTGCTAGAGATAACTGCTGTTACAACCAATTTACAAACCAGTGATCCTACATTTGTGCTCCTGAAAGCCATTAAACCATGCCCCATGCCTATTAAACCAGAACCACTTTTTGGTGCAGAGAGACCATAGGTTGAAGTCTCTGTGGCATGATTTGATGTGGTTGTGTGTCTTTCTGTTTATTTGTGGTGGTTGTTAGGAAGTAAAGCCTGCAAAGGTCTATCATTATTTGTAATAGGACATGTTTTTCTATTACAGTCTGTGGATGAAGATAAGCAAACTTTGAAACGGAAATAAATTCGCCCTCTGTGATGGTCCAGTTGGGGTGATTTGGGTTGAATCACACTATATCCCATCTGCTTCCCTCACCTCTGGCTGTAGCCCTGCTGTTGCACATGTTTATTGAGGAATCAACTTTACAATAACAGTATATTAACAAATATATTACTGTAGACTTACGTAACTGTGTGTGAATGTCCGACTTACCTGCTACACACACATAATGTGGAAGGTACACAGCTGATACCACCTGAGGTTGGTCAGTTTCTATGTTGAACAGAGGGCCTATTGTCTCATATTTAGCACCAACAACATCTTCCAAATATTTACTCCAGTTTTCCAGAAGAGGCCAGCAGACCCCAGGATCAGCCTGAAAACCAAGACATATATGTAAAAAAATAAGACATGAACCCAAGCAATGCAAGGCCATATGCTTCAAGATTCCTGAACATTTATTTAAATGCAGTTAGACCTTCACAGAAAATGTACTCATTAATCTTGAGTGAAAATGGGTGAATCTCTAAAAGTTGTGTTAATCTTGGGTGAAAACAGTTCGTTATTATATAGTTTACTGCCAGGACTCATGGATGTTCTACAAAGGTCTATTCCTAATTACTTTGGGTTTGTGCTTATAAGATAACCTTAGAATTCCAATGGTAAAAATATTTTTTTTGTTTATAGTTTCATTGTTCCATTTATTAATTTATTTGTGATGTTAACCTTAAACTATCTTAGCAACATGCTGCAGGGCACAATAGGGACATGGGGACAAGGGGATGGAACCAGGTGAAGTGGATTTGCCATGCACTGCAGCTCTCTGAACGAAGAGAAGATTGGTGGAGTGGTGGTGGGACAGGTATGTATAATTTCTCTTCTTTAAAGGAAATTTTGTTTTGCAACAGGGTCACTTTAAAGCCCAACTACACCCAATAATTTTCTTTTAGTTTTAGATAGTGGGAAGAAAATTAAGAACCTTCTGTCTGGTTTGTATTGCTACAAAGAAAGACCAATTACTGGTGATGATGGTGGTAACTGGACAGCAGTGGAATAAAATACTGTTTTATTTTTTATTATTATTATCCTAAAATCCTTTTTTAATATCTAATATTTATGCAATATGAACTGATAATGCTTTTACAGCCAAATAGGCTAATGTACATATCTCTTGTAGGAGAATTTGTGGAAAAGAAGAGATCACCTTAGGTCAGTTCTATTTCATTCCCATATATATATATATATGTCCCAACAATTCTTTTTTTATGCAACATTCCAGTCACAATGGATGAACAATTTCTTACCTGTATTTGTTCCCAATTACAAGTGGAATAACAGCTTCACCAGTATTCTGCACCTAGTGTCACAATAAATTATGAATTAATAAAGATATAGTGAGATAAACTGGCATATAGATTGGTAGTAAATGGCTACCAAGTAGGCCATAAAAATAGAATTCCCTCTTGCCCAACGGTTCATTTTCAATGTCATATTGCTGATGCTAATTACTCCACTACAATAAAATCACATTGTTAGATAGAAAGAAACTGCGCTAGGAATCAAATAACACTCTAAGTTTGAAGCGCAGTGCTATTTTCTTTTTTCTTTTTTCCAATAAAATCACATTATATAAAGCAAAATTATGGAATGACAATAACATTTTTATCACGTTACCTTTCCACAGAGTTGGCAATCGACCGGAGATACGAGGTCTTCTTCCTTGTGTTGACTTTGTAATGATTGTTGTTCTGTAAATAATCAGAAGAAAGGAGGAAGCATGTGAGAAGGCGTAGAAACGTAAAGGACAAGCGTTGGTGAGATAGGAGTTACAATGCCAATGAGCAGAGAAAAGGTTCCACAAGGATATAGTTACTAGTATTTAGTCCTATTCACATGGACTGGAGTGGCTTCTACAGTAATGCTAATAGCATTATTACTGGATGACTGGGGAACAGCTAACAGAGCAGAGTACAAAGTTACCGCTACTCTATACTTACATGCTTGGAGAATGGAAAGGTTTACTTGATTGTTATATCAAGCAGTGGAGCAGTTTTAGACCGATGAAGCATAACCGCCTCCATTTTATCCAGCTGCAATCCACAGTAGGTGCTGGACCTTGACCTTATTCTAAAATAAGGGATCGTTGAGAGTAGTAGAGACTAAGGTCTGCAGATAGGTCAGAAGGGATTAAAAGTAGTGACTGTGATGAGCTTTGCACAAATTTACAACAGCTTACAGAAATAATAGAATATCGCTCCAGGTGGGTCAACCCTTGCCAAAACTGTTACTGGGTGCACGTCAAGCTCATTGCTGAAATGTATTATTCAGTATTGTGGATGACCACACTCCAATAAAACTAAAACTCCTTCACTGATAAAAGTGTGTACAACAGGTACAACAGTAAGAAAGAGGCCTCCAACATGTTTCACGCTAAAAAGTAAACCTCCTGCCACTTACCTCCTCACTTGCATGTTGCATGGTGTCAGATTTGTATGGTGTCCGATGGTGGTGTCCGATCCCTGTAACCTGGGGAGGGTGAACAGGTCACGGTGGCTGTGATGCAATTTTCTTTGTATGCGGTGCTTTGCTTTACCATGATCTCCTATCTCCTAAATCCTATATTTTTATATACGTCTTTTGTATTTATGTATTTTCAAGAATTTTATAAATAAAGAATAAAAAATGAAATAAAAGTAAATCTTTATGACCTCAACAATTACGGGCATTTTAGCATAAAACATGTTAGAGGACTTCCTGTTGTACCTGTTTATGAACTTATGTCAATAAAGGAGTTTTACCTTTATAACAGCTTATCCTATTGTCCATCTCTCTGATGCCCACTTGACTGCTCCTCACCTTTGCACAAAGTCAAAGACCAGCGGTCCTACATTGTGAGTGAGAATTCTGAGGGCCCATTTGGATGCTGGAAGACCGCTGGCTGCCGGAGGAGCAAGGGATAAGGTAAGTAAAACTGCTGTTATGTTCCCTTGCCACTTATCACTTGTAGTTCTGGGGGGAGGACCAATGCAATGGGAAATCAACTCGAAATTCAACTTGAACTTCAGGCAAACCAATAGACAACTGGCACCAAATGTGCACTTCTGAAGGTCCTTATTTCTAGCACTAACTGTAAGAACGCCAACAGCATTTTATTCCAGATCCTGTCACTTTTACTGGTCTTCTTTATTCTGCATGTAGTTATAGAGAAATATTTACATGAAGACATTTAAATAAAAAAAAGAAGAAAATTATGAACTTAATAAAAGGTTTTTAAAAATTTAGGGAGGAAAAGGAGTATCATGAAGAGAAGGCGGCTTTCCAAGTCCTTCTACTGAGTATTTTAGATGAAAGAAGTCTTATTTGGAGTTGCACTTTCTCTGGTAGCACTTACCAATTATTATTACCTACTAGTGATAAACATCATGTTCAGAATAAGATACTTACTAGAGGGTTCCATAACTCCTCTCAACACTGAAGATTCCTTTCTTGATACAACTAAAGATTGATTTGACCAAAGCAGAAGAGATAACAGATTAAAATGATTAAACAAAAGCTCCCGGTAACATTCTTAGACATATGCTCATACCTGTGCAGACTACAAGACCATCAAACTCATAATAATCATGTTTCAGAACCATTTGGAATTGTAGAATGCTCTTACCCTCACACAGCAAATGTTATGGGCATTATTAAGTTATTGTTATTAAGTGGAAGTTCTAGGTATTTTTGCTATATATATGGGACCAGGTTATACATGGCCAAATTATTGTAAACTATTGTTCTCCAACCAACCCTAGAAAAAAAAAGCATACAGAAGATGCAATCTTCCATGTTTCCTGGTGCCACCATATTACCAGTCATGGTGACATCACTATGCTGAGACATAAGCTGTAACAAATGTGCTTGTACACCAAGGTTTGGCCTAAGGCTAATATGCATATTTAATGTTCAGATTTGAAAGGTAAATTTTCGGTATAATAAATATTTTTTGAAATGTATTAATTGCTTTGAGACAACTAGGTGACCATTGAATCTGCTTAGAAAATACTCTTATACATCTAAAAAAACATATATAATACCAATTCTGATTTTTCTCTTCTACATTTTATGGTTTCCTTATTGTGTTCTTGAACTAATGGCCACATTTACAATTGCTGGTTAGAGGCCTATTGAGTCTCATTTTAATTGGGTACACTATAGTTGGCCTTTGTATGTATTGGTTTAGCCAGTCTGAAAGCTTTTAGGATTGTACGAATGTCTTATATTTGAAGGCATGTTTATATTGTAATACTTGCAGGTTTTTATGCCAATGTGAATGTGACATGATTGTATCTCTTTACATTTATACTTTTATATGTTCAATAATAAAACATTTTGAAAGTAAAAAATATATATAATAGCATATTGTTTTATTGCAAAACCGTAAAGCCTGTAAAGTGTATATACTGAACGTATGAATACGTAATCATCCTTGTTATTATATACCGTACGTATCAACTTTATAGGTGTTTTGAAAGGGGGCATGCTCTACTCCATAACTAAAGCAACCGCATGTGTGTCCAGATGAGAATGCAGTATGCAGAAAGCCACTAACACTTCTGTTCTGCTGCAATGCCATTCTGTGGCTGATCAGTAGTGGCACAGAGCGAGAGAGGGATGTAAAACAAAAATAAAATGTATATTGTTTTTGTATTTAATTGATATTGTTATTCAAAAATCTAATTTTAATGGTAAGCTAGTAAGTTAGCGTTACAGGTTTTTAGTGATGACAAGTTTGCTTTGAATATCCAGAAATGGTAAATACAGTACAAGGATATTTACAGGCAAAAAAGTAAAGTTCAGTAATTTGGTGACTTACCTGGTTCTGGAAGATCTGTATACCAGGAAAAAAGAGAAACAAAATGTCTGAAAATGCTACAGGAAGTGGAGTAAACCAACTCACATATACAATGGGGGAAAAATAATAAATTTTCACACAATATTAAAACTACAATGGAAGATTCATGGGAAAATAATCAAATAAAAAATTCAAATAAAAGTTTTCTGGACTCTATGATCACTTGTGTGGCCCCCTTACAGCTCTCTATTGGTAAGTAAGACCTCCTCCATCCCCAATGGGACAATGCTGCTACTCCAAGAAAGTCTTAAAAATATCAGAAAGGATAAGATATTTATACAAACATAAAGCTGAACTCCAGTCAGTCATAACAATTCACAACTCCCCCCCCCCCAACTGAAAGGGTTAAATGTTCCTTTTGCCTGGGGGGAGGAATACGATGTAATAATTATCTTATTATTTGTTCCTTCAGGCTTCAAAAATGCAAAAATGAATCCATGTGATGTAATAATGTGAGAACAGAGCTGGCTGAGAAGATGTTCCATGATGAAGTTACTGTATTTGGCTATATCCTGGTATTGATGGATTTAGAATAGGAGGTGGTCTGGGGTTCCCTTTCTTTTTAGTTCTTTTTGGTTATAATTATTATGGGTGGAGCCCATTAGTATTCAGTACCAAGGTACCAATGTATTTATAACAGTGCACATATGTGAGAGTGTTTTATATGATATTACTGAAGCCCACAAGTTGTTTAGGCAGCAAAATATATCAGAAGTCTCCTGAATAGAGAGGTTTCTGAGCTCAGAAGATTCATCCGTTATTATTAAGATTCCTTCTGACATATCGCTATCCGTCTTGCAGTGAGAGACATCATGCTACTCCCTCATAACCGAATCAACTAATTCATTGAAGAGAGGTTTTATTAGTTTTTTTAGGGGGTTTAGTGACCAGTCAAAGTCATGTGACAAGTTCTCCTCAATCACAAAGATCTCTCTTTTTTGTTAAGCAGAGAGACCTCCATAGAATACTGCAGGATACACAACGCAGCCATCATTCAATGCATAATGTGGTCTGCAGTGCTACTGGAAAGTATAGTGGAGACTGGATATTACCAATAAGCAAAAGTGAGCAAATTAACCCAAGTGTCTGTATGCCTGAAAATAATTTTACCCTTCCAATGCCAGATGGCAAAAAGGGGGGGGTGACATGCTTGTGATTTTATCTTACAACCCACGGACACAGGATCCTTCACAGTGAAAACACATAACAAGCATTACAAGGAGCCTGCATGTGAAGAAAAAGAAGGGGGGTCGGTGGGTAAGATGCACAGAAAGCACAAAGACAGTTTCACATTTCATCCAAAGTATCTAAGTATCTGTGTTCATTACAGGAAATTAACAAAAGGTATTACATGGAAGTGGAATTGCATAATATTTACCACAATTAACGGCTTTATTGGACACGAGTAGCCAAGCAACCATTTTAACTCAGAAAGATTTCCAACAAATTCAGGATTTATCTTCTGAAAAGTATAAGCTAAAAAGTTTTACAGCTAACCTTGTAAGTGTCTCTGGTACAGCCATGAATGTCTTAGGTACAGCTTGGCTGAACATTAACTTGGGGAATAAGGTAATTTGCCATCCCACACTTATAGTTGATTTGCCCTATGATCGCTTAATTATTGGTATAGATCTCCTTAAGAGATTAAATCCTATTGTTGATTTTATCAATAAGGTTATCTGGCCCCAAGTGAAAGTGCCCATTAACTATGTGCATTCCCAATCCTATCACGGTCGGCGTAACTGCCACATGATTGAGGAAATGCGGAACTCTATTGAGATCCATTTCAGGAAAAGCCAAGTTCCAGATGTCTCCTTCTTACAGGCAACACCTACCTCCACCTTAGGTGGACAGGAGGATAACACCATATGTGTGTCCCCTGAAAGAGTTAGAGATGTTTGCTTGGAAGGTGATGTTCTAACCATTCACCTCCATCCAGAAAATACTGACTCTACGGGGTTCAGTGATCATGCGCAATTCCTAGTCGGGATTGAAAAGGTGAATGATGATGTGTTCTTTCCCCGACAGGTTAATGACCTGCCAAGAAAGGGCTAAACTTTGTTCTTTACAAAATAAGGATTTATGACAAGTATGATGATTTTATGGAAAAATGGGTTCATGTCAATCAATTGTGTGCTTGTCATCCTAGGTCTCAACTGAGAATAATGGAAGGTAATGCAGAAGAAGATACCTAACTTGTATCTTAAAGTGACATTAAACCCTCAGATTTTTTAACATAAAACAATACTGTAATGTGCGCCTTACTGTAATCCATGGTTGTTTTCCTTCTCTTTGCTGCTCTTCCTTTTAAATCCTCATGTCTTCTCATGCTGGGGGAGAACTTCTGTTTTGCAGCAGACTGTCTTGTCTATGGAATGGATACATGGTGGCTGTGTGCAGGTTCACAACCTGAGCCAGCACTACAGGAAGAGGCACTCAGCTGCAAAGGGAAGTTCTCCCCAAGCATGAGAAGAGATAAGGATTTAAAAGGAAGAGCAGCAAAGAGAAGGGAAACTACCATGGATTACAGTAAGGCGCACATTACAGTATTGTTTTATGTTACAAAAAATCTGAGGGTTTAATGTCACTTTAAGAGAATGTGAATATAGTGATTTGACATTGTGATAATTATCTCTCAACATACAGATCTTCATATCTTAAGCTTCTCCGCATTATTATTGGTCCTGCCAATCATATCAGTATACCATAATCATGAAGATTATCGAATAATTTCTAGGTAACTAGAGAATAAATATCCAGTCGCTATATAAAAATAGTGTATAGCATAGCTAAAAAAATAAATAAAATAAATATCAATGGATAAGAATCTGTATTCATACTATCTGTTTCCTTAATAGAAAAAGATTGACAATCCAAAGCAGATCGTTAACTGGTAAAGACGCTGACGACTACCAAAGACACGGCGATCGTTTGAATGATCTGATCCTTGGTGTTCCGTTCAGGACGGAACCCGTTTATCGAACCAGGTCCATCATCAGGAGTCATGCTGCAGGATGATCAAGAATTCCTACTGACGGAAGAATATTATCCTAGGAGATCCTTCCGAGTTCGGATCCAAGAATATCTACCGAAAAAAATTCAACATATCCCATTTTCAATGTGGGATGCATGGATGTTATGTTGTCCATGTAAATAAAGCTTTCCATATCAGGAGACCACTGATGTTTCAACTGATGTCCTGAAGTGAACGACCAGTTTCATCAAGTTTCTTTGTTGCAACCCTTGTTTTTATCATGTTGGCTACACCCACTTTGGCTATTCATTTCATGTTCATAAAACATTATAAGCCAAGGTGGGGAATTCAATGGAAAACCTTTGAGGGTTTTTTTTTTATTATTATCCAGGACAGAGACAAAGAAGAAAGGCCACATCTTCTGGCTAATATGATGTTTATTCCGACCTTGAAGAACATACCAAGAGGTCAGTTCCAGAGATTAAGAAGTGATTGCAAAAAAGAAATGGATTATTTGGAGCATTCAGTAATATTAGCAAAAAGTTTCCTGGAAAAGGGTTATAAACCAGAACAGATTGAAAAAGAACAAAACGAGGTGTTGAAGATAAAAAGAGAGAATTTATTGAAAAATTATCCTAAACAAAATACGAATGAAAATAGGATGGAATTTGCCATTACACTGGATTACAATGTGCAGTGCAAGATGATTATGAAGGTTATCAGGAAATACTGGAACATCTTACTAAAAGATTTGACTTGAAGCTGACTGCTTTCCCCTTCATAATACTAGATGAGGCTCTGCCTCCCCTGACCGCACGTCCCTGGTATCTAGTATTACAATATATATATATATTACATTGTGTTTTATACACACCAGATTGGAACCTTGAAAGTGGAAAAGATATTAAATAAGGTTCAGTAAATTAATAGCTTACTTGGTCTGCGAGAAGCTGTAAACCAGGAAAAAAATAAAAACAAAGTGAAATTACAAGAAAAACTTCAATAACAAAAGTCTGGACCAAATATATCTATAAACTTCTACACAGTGCTAAAACCACATAGGGATTCTAAGAGATATGAGGGAATGAAGGTGGTAACGGCTTCTGTCTGATGGTAAGTATTATAAATATCATATATTGGGCTCAATTCTAAAAAGTAAAAAAAATAAAAATTAAGCTCAGTAAATGAATAGCTTACACGTTCCACGAGACGCTGTAGTCCAGAAAAAAAATAAACAATAAATGGTTAGATTGACTTTTTTAATCAGGGCCATATTACTGCTGAATGGTGATTTCTACATGTAACCGAGTAAAGTTTGTTTAAAGTAATTTAAATATTACAAAATAGTGAAGTACAGAGGAATTCTCCGTGAGAAGAAGGAAGGAGGAGATCAGCTGTTGGTGTTCTGCTTGTGTCCTCCATGTGAGTCCCGCGGACACTGAGGTGGGTTCTGGAGGGACAAACGACGGGCAGATCCCCCACAACTGTCATTCTTATGCAGAGATCTGACCTTCTATGGGGAGCTAACATGGTTACATATGACACAATTTTATATTTTCCCCAAATACATTTTTGTTATATATTTGTTTTTTTTTGCTGAGTGAAAAGAGTAATATCTACTCTCTATTATAAAGAAGCCCCTATGGGAACAAAAGTTCCCACTGAATATCGTATGTAGTATAGACTGGAACATTTACAAGCAAGAAAAAAATAAAATAAAGCTCAGTAAATGAATAACTTACCTGTTCCACTAGACGCTGTAACCCAGAAAAAAAATAAACAAGGAAAATTATAGGATAAAACTGTAATAACAAAAAACTGGACCAAATAATCTCTATACTACTTCACAGAGTTAAAAACACATAGGACTTCTAAGGGATAAGGGGGAAGGAAGGTGGTAACGGCTTCTATCTGATGGTAAGTAACATAAATAACATATATTGGGCTCAATACTAAAAAGAAAAAAATGGATGAAGATTGTTATTTTCAGCCATGTGACTGTAATCCTCAAATCTGATTGGACCTGACTACAAATAACTGTCACTTTGTGGAAAAAAGGAATCCTCATTCTGGAGTATTAGCTTTGTGAATTGAGCCTAACGAGTCATAAGAAAATACCTAATGATAATCACATGATGATTTGTTTCCTCCTATAGAGAATGAGTTACTGAACTTTATAATCTCACAAGAGTTCATTATCAGTGTTCCTTCTGTCTGGGGGAGGAATACGATGTAATAATTATCTTATTATTTGTTCCTTCAGGCTTCAAAAATTGAAACATTAATCCATGTGATGTAATAATGTGAGAACAGAGCTGGCTGAGAAGATGTTCCATGATGAAGTTACTGTATTTGGCTATGTCCTGGTATTGATGGATTTAGAATAGGAGGTGGTCTGGGGTTCCCTTCCATTTTTGTACTTTTTGGTTATAATTATTATGGGTGGAGCCCATTAGTATTCAGTACCAGGTACCAATGTATTTATAACAGTGCACATATGTGAGAGTGTTTTATATGATATTACTGAAGCCCACAAGTTGTTTAGGCAGCAAAATATATCAGAAGTCTCCTGAATAGAGAGGTTTCTGAGCTCAGAAGATTCATCCGTTATTATTAAGATTCCTTCTGACATATCGCTATCCGTCTTGCAGTGAGAGACATCATGCTACTCCCTCATAACCGAATCAACTAATTCATTGAAGAGAGGTTTTATTAGTTTTTTTAGGGGGTTTAGTGACCAGTCAAAGTCATGTGACAAGTTCTCCTCAATCACAAAGATCTCTCTTTTTTGTTAAGCAGAGAGAACTCCATAGAATACTGCAGGATACACAACGCAGCCATCATTCAATGCATAATGTGGTCTGCAGTGCTACTGGAAAGTATAGTGGAGACTGGATAGCTATATCTGCTCTATTACAGATGAGCCCCTACATCAGGGGTAGGCAAACTTCAGCCCTCCAGCTGTGGTGAAACTACAAATCCCATCACACATCTGCCTCTGGGAGTCATGCCTGTGGCTGTCAGAGTTTTGCTATGCCCAATGGTATTTGCAGTTCCACATCAACTGGAGAGCTGAAGTTTGTCTACCCCTTCCCCAAGGGAACAAAAGAGCTCCATTGAATATTGTAGTCTTAGATTATTTATATTATGTGTGTTTTATACAAACCGGATTGGAACCTTGAAAAGTGGGAAAAAATAAATGAGGTTCAGCAAATTAATAGCTTACGTGGTCTGAGAGAAGTTGTAAACCAGGAAAAAAAATAAAAACAAAGTGAAATTACAAGAAAAACTTCAATAACAAAAGTCTGGACAAAATTCATCTATAAACTTCTACACAGAGTTAAAACCACATAGGACGTCTAAGGTATATGCGGGAAGGAAGGTGGTAACGGCTTCTATCTGATGGTAAGTAACATAAATAACATATATTGGGCTCAATTCAAAAAGCAAAAAATGGATGAAGATCCTTATTTTCAGCCATGTGACTGTAATCCTCAAATCTCATTGGACCGAACTAAAAATAACTGTCACTTTGTGGGTAATAAGAATCCTCATAATGGAGTATTAGCTTTGTGAATTGAGCCTAATGAGTCATAAGAAAATACCTAATGATAACCTCATGATGATATGTTTACTCCTATAGAGAATGGGTTACTGAACTTTATTATCTCACAAGAGTTCAGGACCAGCAACAAAGATGATAAATGGTTAGAACAACTTTTTTAATCAGGGCCATATTACTACTGAATGGGGATTTGTACATGTAACCGAGTAAAGTTGAGCAAATAAATAACTTACATATATTTGCATATTTTAGCTGAGTGAAAAGAACAATGTCTGCTCTCTATTAAATGATCCCTGTGGGAACAAAAGTGTCCCAATGAATATTCTATGTAGAGTTAGATTATATATATGACTTTGTGTTTTATAAACTCTGGACTGGAAACTTTACAGGCAAGAACAAAAAAACTAAAGCTCAGTAAATAAATATCTTAACCTTTTGATTAGACAGTGCAAACAAGAAAAAAATAAAAACAAAGTAAAATTACAAGAAAAAACTTTAATAACAACAAACGGGACCAAATGAATCAATATACTTCTAAACAGAGCCAGAACCTCATAGGACTTCTAAGGGATAAGTGGGAAGGAAGGTGGTAACGGTTTCTATCTGATGGTAAGTAATATACATAACATATATTGGGCTCAATTCTAAAAAGTGGAAGAAGATCGTTATTTTCAGCCTTCAAATCTCATTGGATCTAACTAAAAATAACTGTCACTTTGTGGAAAATAAGAATCCTCATTCTGGAGTATTAGCTTTGTGAATTGAGCCTAATGAGTCATAAGAAAATACCTAATGATAACCTCATGATGATTTGTTTACTCCTATAAAGAACGGGTTACTGAACTTTATTATCTCACAAGAGTTCATTATCAGTGTTCCTTCTGTCTGGGGGGAGGAATACGATGTAATAATTATCTTATTATTTGTTCCTTCAGGCTTCAAAAAATGGAAACATTAATCCATGTGATGTAATAATGTGAGAACAGAGCTGGCTGAGAAGATGTTCCATGATGAAGTTACTGTGTTTGGCTATGTCCTGGTATTGATGGATTTAGAATAGGAGGTGGTCTGGGGTTCCCTTCCATTTGTGTTCTTTTTGGTTATAATTATTATGGGTGGAGCCCATTAGTATTCAGTACCAGGTACCAATGTATTTATAACAGTGCACATATGTGAGAGTGTTTTATATGATGTTACTAAAGCCCACAAGTTGTTTAGGCAGCAAAATATATCAGAAGTCTCCTTCAATAACAAAAACTTCAATAACAAACGTCTGGACCAAATATATCGATACACTTCTACACAGTGCTAAAAACCACATAGGGATTATAAGGGATAAGGGGGAAGGAAGGAGGTAACGGCTTCTATCTGATGGTAAGTAATATAAATAACATATATTGGGCTCAATTCAAAAAGCAAAAAATGGATGAAGATCGTTATTTTCAGCCATGTGACTGTAATCCTCAAATCTCATTGGATCTAACTAAAAATAACTGTCACTTTGTGGAAAAAAAGAATCCTCATTCTGGTGTATTAGCTTTGTGAATTGAGCCTAATGAGTCATAAGAAAATACCTAATGATAACCTAATGATGATTTGATTACTCCTATAGAATGGGTTACTGAACTTTATTATCTCACAAGAGTTCATTATCTGCAGGATAAATACACAGATCCTTACTTATGTAACAAGTCTGTATTCCAGGAGAGAGAGAGAAATAAAGGCAAAATTAGAAGACCGGGCACAGCAACAAAGATGGTAAATGGTTGTATCAACTTTCTTAACCTCCCTGGCGGTATTCCCGAGTCTGGCTCGGGGTTAACTTTCAGTACCAATAGCGGTAACCCCGAGCCACACTCGGGAATGCACAGAAAAGTGACACTTACCTCGTCCCTGCGAGCTCGCGGTGCCCTCTGCTGTAAGCGGCCGGCCGATGCTGGCATCTGAGTTTTAGTTTCGTTTTCGGGCGTCACAGCGTTTTTTTAATTTCGTGTTTCAAACTTTATCATACCCGGGATGTCTACTGGACTCTTGTTTGGACAGATTTAGGTGAGTTATTCCTAAGATTTACTAAGAATTACAGGCCTACAATATAAAACAACTAATTTCCATGAAAAACAATGTACCGCTTCGGGGGTTGCTAAAATCCTGAATAATCAGACCTCCAGGGAGGTTAATCAGGGCCAAATTCCTACTGAATGGGAATTTCTACATGTAACCCAGTAAAATCTGTTTAAAGTAATTTAATTATTACAAAATACTGAAGTACAGAGGAATTCTCTGTGAGAAGAAGGAAGGAGGAGATCAGCTGTTGGTGTTCTGCTTGTGTCCTCCATGTGAGTCTCGGGGGACACTGAGGTGGGTTCTGGAGAGACAAAGGACGGGCAGATCCCCCACAACTGTCATTCTTATGCAGAGATCTGACCTTCTATGGGGAGCTAACATGGTTACATATGACAGAATTGTATATGTTACCCGGGTGATAGAACATCTGCTCCCTATTATAAATGAGCCCTGTGGGAACCAAAAGTGTCCCAATTAATATTCTATGTAGTGTTACATTCTATATATTACTTTGTGTTTTATAAACATTGGACTGGAACCTTTACAAGCAAGAGCAAGAACAAAAAAAATAAAGCTCAGTAAATAAATATCTTACCCGTTGTACGGCGCCCTGTAAATCAGAAAAAAATAAAAACAAGTAAAATTCCAAGAAGAACTTTAATAACAAAAAACTGGACCAAATATATCTATATACTTCTACACAGAGCCAAAACCACATAGGACGTCTAAGGGATAAGGGGGAAGGAAGGTGGTAACGGCTTCTATCTGATGGTAAGTAACATAAATAACATATATTGGACTTAGTTCAAAAAGAAAAAAATGGATGAAGATCGTTATTTTCAGCCATGTGACTTTTATCCTCAAATCTCATTGGACCTAACTAAAAATAACTGTCACTTTGTGGATAATAAGAATCCTCATTCTGGAGTATTAGCTTTGTGAATTGAGTCTAACGAGTCATAAGAAAATACCTAATGATAAGGTCATGATGATTTGTTTACTCCTATACAGAATGAGTTACTGAACTTTATTATCTCACAAGAGTTCATTATCAGTGTTCCTTCTGTCTGGGGGGAGGAATACGATGTAATAATTATCTTATTATTTCTTCCTTTAGGCTTCAAAAATGGAAACATTAATCCATGTGATTTAATAATGTGAGAACAGAGCTGGCTGAGAAGATGTTCCATGATGAAGTTACTGTATTTGGCTATGTCCTGGTATTGATGGATTTAGAATAGGAGGTGGTCTGGGGTTCCCTTTCTTTTTTCGAGAATAATTGTTTATTTATTTTCTTCAGAATCAACTTACATCACATAATTAAATTAATATTATAAATAATTAAACAGTTCTAGACAATTCACTCTACAAACACAAATACAGGCAAAATCATCTGTGGTTCCCATTCATGTTTGTTCTTTTTGGTTATAATTATTATGGGTGGAGCCCATTAGTATTCAGTACCAGGTACCAATGTATTTATAACAGTGCACATATGTGAGAGTGTTTTATATGATATTACTTAAGCCCACAAGATGTTTAGGCAGCAAAATATATCAGAAGGTCTCCTGAATAGAGAGGTTTCTGAGCTCAGAAGATTCATCCGTTATTATTAAGATTCCTTCTGACATATCGGTATCCATTTTGCAGTGAGAGACATCATGCTACACCCCCCATAACTGAATTAACTAAATAATTGAATAGAGGCTTAATTAGTTCTTTTAGGGGGTTTAGTGACCTATCAAAGTCATGTGACAATTTCTCCCTAATCACAAAAATCTCTCTGCTTCATTAAGACGAAAGAACTCCATAGAATACTGCAGGATACACAGCGCAGCCATCATTCAATGCAAAATGCGGTCTGCAGTACTACTGGAAAGTACAGTGGAGAATGGATAGCAATATCTGATCTATTATAGATGAGTCCCTACACCAGGGGTAGGCAAACTTCAACCCTCCAGCTGTGGTGCAACAACAAATCCCATCACGCATCTGCCTCTGGGAGTCATGCCTGTGGCTTTCAGAGTTTTGCTATGCCCAATGGGATTTGTAGTTCCACATAAACTAGAGGGCTGGAGTTTTCCACAAGGGAACAAAAGAGCCCCATTGAATATTATTTATAGTGTTAGAATATATATATATATATATTACTTTGTATTTTATAAACACCGGATTGGAACCTTTGAAAAGTGGAAA
Source organism: Nanorana parkeri (assembly GCF_000935625.1). Classification (NCBI taxonomy): domain Eukaryota; kingdom Metazoa; phylum Chordata; class Amphibia; order Anura; family Dicroglossidae; genus Nanorana; species Nanorana parkeri. Next base: position 149,141 of record NW_017307458.1, on the reverse strand, counting down.
AAATAAAAAATAAAGATTAGAAAATTAATAGCTTACCTGATGTGGAATAAGCTGTAAACCAGGAAAAAAATAAAAACAAAGTAGAATTACAAGAAAAACTTCAATAGCAAAAGTCTGGACCAAATTCATCCATAAACTTCTACACGCTGCTAAAACCACATAGGACTTCTAAGGGATAAGGGGGAAGGAAGGTGGTAACGGCTTCTATCTGATGGTAAGTAATATAAATATCATATATTGGGCTTAGTTCAAAAAGCAAAAAATGGATGAAGATCGTTATTTTCAGCCATGTGACTGTAATCCTCAAATCTCATTGGATCTAACTAAAAATAACTGTCACTTTGTGGAAAAAAAGAATCCTCATTCTGGTGTATTAGCTTTGTGAATTGAGCCTAACGAGTCATAAGAAAATACCTAATGATAACCTCATGATGATTTGATTACTCCTATAGAGAATGGGTTACTGAACTTTATTATCTCACAAGAGTTGATTATCTGCAGGATAAATACACAGATCCTTACTTACAAAACAAGTCTGTATTCCAGAAGAGAGAGAGAGAGAGAGAGAGAGAGAGACAAAAAGGCAAAATTAGAAGACCGGGCCCAGCAACAAAGATGGTAAATGGTTGGATAAACTTTCTTAATCAGGGCCAAATTACTGCTGAATGGGAATGTTACATGTAACCGAGTAAAGTTGAGCAATAAATAACTTACCTTCGTTACCACTTTCTGTTCCCAAGAAAAAGAGAAATAAAAAGGTAAAATGAAAAGTTACAATTCAACAATCAAAAGAGCAGAGAAAACAAAACCACATATATAACACATTTCATTATTACAAAATAGTGAAGTACAGAGGAATTCTCCGTGAGAAGAAGGAAGGAGGAGATCAGCTGTTGGTGAACTGCTTGTGTCCTCCATGTGGGGGAAAACTGAGGTGGGTTCTGGAAAACAAAGGACGGGCAGATCCCCCACAACTGTCATTTTTATGCAGAGATCTGACCTTCTATGGGGAACTAACATGGTTACATATGACAGAATTGTATATGTTACCCGAGTGAAAAGAACAATGTCTGCTCTCTATTATAAATGAGCCCTGTGGTATGCAGTGTTAGACTATATGTATTACTTTGTGTTTTATAAACTCTGGACTGGAACCTTTACAAGCAAGAACAAAAATAAATAAAGTTCAGTAAATGAATAGCTTACTTGATCCACGAGACACTGCCAACCAGAAAAAAATAAACACCAAGGAAAATTACAAGAAAAACTTTAATAACAAAAAACTGGACCAAATGAATCTACAGTGTGGAAAATAATAATTTGATCCCCTGCAGATTTTGTAGGTTTCCCCACTTACAAAGAAATGAAAGTTCTATAATTTCTATCATCGGTGTATTCTAAATGATAGAGACAGAATATCACCCAAAAATCCAGAAAAAACACACAGGATACAAATGTTATAAATGGAGTTGCAGTTCAGGGAGTAAATTAAGTATTTGATCCCCTACCAACCAACAATAATTCTGGCTCCTCCCACAGACTGGCCATGTGGTACACAGATGAGTCCTGTCACTTTAAGCAGGTGCTTCTAACGACAAACTCGTTATGTATATAGAAGACACCCGTCCACAGAATCTCTTTCTTCCATTCAAACCTCACCACCATGGGCAAGACCAAAGAGCTGTTAGACAACGTTAGGGACCGTAGACCTGCACAAGGCTGGAATGGGCTACAAGGCTATCAGCAATAAGCTTGGTGAGAAGGAAAGAACTGTTGGAGCGATTATTCGCAAATGGAAGGAATACAAAATAACCATCAATGGCCCTCGGTCTGGAGCTCCATGCAAGATTTTCGCCTCATGGGGTAAGGATGATCATGAGAAAAGGGAGGGATCAGCCCAGAACTACACAGGAGGAGCTTGTGAATGATCTCCAGGCAGTTGGGACCACAGTCACCAAACAAACCATTGGTAACACAATACACCGCCATATGGATGAGATCCTGTAGTGCCCCCAAGGTCCCCCTCCTCAAGAGGCCCATGTACAGGCCCGTCTATAGTTTTGCCTACAGTCAAGCACAGAGGTGGAAGCATTATGCTTTGGGGCTGTTTCTCTGCTAAAGGTACAGGCTGACTTTGCTGCCTTGAGGGGCCAATGGACGGGGTCATGTATCGTAAAATCTTGGATGAGAATCTCCTTCCCTCAGCCAGAACACTGAAGATGGGTCGTGGGCGGGTCTTTCAGCATGGCAATGACCCAAAACATACCGCCAAGGCACCAAAGCTGTGGCTCAAGAAGAAGCACATTAAGGTAATGGAGGGGCCTAGCCAGTCTCCAGACCTTCATCCTATAGAACATTTATGGAGGGAGCTGAAACTTCAAGTTGCCAAGCGACAGCCTAGAAAACTTAAAGAATTAGACAAGATCTGTAAAGAAGAGTGGACCAAAATTCCACCTGAGATGTGTGCAAACCTGGTAACCAACCCCAAGAAACGTCTCACCTCTGTGCTCCCCAACAAGGGTTTCTCCACCAAGTACTAAGTCATGTTTTGCTTGGGGATCAAATACTTATTTTACTCACTGAACTGCAACTCTATTCATAACATTTGTATCATGTGATTTCTCTGGATTTTTGGTTGATATTCTGTCTCCATCATTTAAAATACACCGGTGATAAAAATTATAGACCTTTCATTTCTTTGTAATCTGCAGGGGAGCAAATCATTATTTTCCACATTATATATACTTCTACACAGTGCCAAAACCACATAGGACTTCTAAGGCAGTGGTTCTCAACCTCTCTAGGGCCAGGACCTCTTGGTAACATTTGCCAAGTTGTGGTGACCCCTACGGTAAAATTTAGGGATGACGCGGCTGCTGCAGTGACATCTGGCGGCGCGGCGGGAGAACTGACACTGCTGCGCTAGGAAAGGGCTGAGGAGGACTCTCACCTAGCACGGCAGGATTCACACAGCGATCCACACCTTGAGAACCGCTGTTCTACTTGCTTTTTGAAGCAGAAATACCCTTCCTAGAACAACAACAGCAGACTCCTGATATTACCTGCATAGAGATTAGAAAGAACAATCTTTTTGGTAGCTGCACTGTGGATATAACCGCGTTATGAACGCCCAGGGCCGGATTTACTCTCCCTGCTGCTCCAAGGCCAGGTTCAGCAATGCGCGGGGAGCTAACCCCAGCCCCCACATCAATGGAGAATGGCAACCAGATGGCAGGGTGGCAGGGTTAGTTTTATTTTTTTATTGTTTCTTTATTTTATTTTTTTATCACTTTTTTTTATTAATTTTTTTACTTTTTAAAATTGTTATTTATCTTATTGTTTATTTTTTATAATTTTTTAATAATTTGTTTATCTATTTTTTTTCCATTTAACTTTATTTCTATCACACAGAGCTAACACAGAGCTAACAAGCCACTGTGTAATAGCAATTGTAGGTGTAGGTAATAATGATCTTATTATTACAAAATACAAAATACTGAAGTACAGAGGAATTCTCGGTGAGAAGAAGGAAGGAGGAGATCAGCTGTTGGTGAACTGCTTGTGTCCTCCATGTGAGTCTCGGGGGACACTGAGGTGGGTTCTGGAGAGAGAAAGGACGGGCAGATCCCCCACAACTGTCATTTTTATTCAGAGATCTGACCTTCTATGTGGAGCTAACATGGTTACATATGACACAATTTTAGATGTTACCCGAGTGAAAAGAACAATGTCTGCTCTCTATTATAAATGATCCCTGTGGGAACAAAAAGTGTCCCAATGAATATTCTATGTAGTGTTACATTCTATATATTACTTTGCGTTTTATAAACGTTGGACTGGAACCTTTACAAGCAAGAACAAAAAAAAATAAAGCTCAGTAAATAAATATCTTACCCGTTGTACGGCGCCCTGTAAATCAGAAAAAAATAAAAACAAGTAAAATTACAAGAAAAACTTTAATAACAAAAAACTGGACCAAATATATCTATAAACTTCTACACAGAGCCAAAACCACATAGGACGTCTAAGGTATATGCGGGAAGGAAGGTGGTAACGGATTCTATCTGATGGTAAGCAATATAAATATCATATATTGGACTCAATTCTAAAAAGTAAAAAGTGGATAAAGATCTTTATTTTCAGCCTTCAAATCTCATTGGATCTAACTAAAAATAACTGTCACTTTGTGGAAAATAAGAATCATTATTCTGGTGTATTAGCTTTGTGAATTGAGCCTAATGAGTCATAAGAAAATACCTAATGATAACCTCATGATGATTTGTTTCCTCCTATAAAGAATGGTTAAGAAAGTTAATGCATTTTATAACCTCAAAGTGTCCATCATCTGTGTTCCTTTTGTCTGGGGGAAGGAATACGATGTAATAATTATCTTATTATTTGTTCCTTCAGGCTTAAAAAATGGAAACATTAATCCATGTAATGTAATAATGTGAGAACAGAGCTGGCTGAGAAGATGTTCCATGATGAAGTTACTGTATTTGGCTATGTCCTGGTAGTGATGGATTTAGAATAGGAGGTGGTCTGGGGTTCCCTTTCTTTTTTGTACTTTTTGGTTATAATTATTATGGGTGGAGCCCATTAGTATTCAGTACCAGGTACCAATGTATTTATAACAGTGCACATATGTGAGAGTGTTTTATATGATATTACTGTCCACAAGTTGTTTAGGCAGCAAAATATATCCGAAGGTCTCCTGAATAGAGAAGTTTCTGAGCTCAGAAGATTCTTCCGTTATTATTAAGATTCCTTCTGACATATCGCTATGCATCTTGCAGTGAGAGACATCATGCTACACCCCCACAACCGAATTAACTAAATAATTGAAGAGAGGCTTAATTAGTTCTTTTAGGGGGTTTAGTGACCTATCAAAGTCATGTGACAATTTCTCCCTAATCACAAAGATCCCTCTGCTTCATTAAGACGAAAGAACTCCATAGAATGCTGCAGGATACACAGCGCAGCCCGCATTTAATGCATAATGTGGTCTGCAGTACTACTGGAAAGTATAGTTAAGAATAATTAGCAATATCTGCTCTACTATAGATGAGCCCCTACACCAGGGGTAGGCAAACTTCAACCCTCCAGCTGTGGTGCAACAACAAATCCCATCACGCATCTGCCTCTGGGAGTCATGCCTGTGGCTTTCAGAGTTTTGCTATGCCCAATGGGATTTGTAGTTCCACATAAACTAGAGGGCTGGAGTTTTCCACAAGGGAACAAAAGAGCCCCATTGAATATTATTTATAGTGTTAGAATATATATATATATATATTACTTTGTATTTTATAAACACCGGATTGGAACCTTTGAAAAGTGGAAAAAATAAAAAATAAAGATTAGAAAATTAATAGCTTACCTGATGTGGAATAAGCTGTAAACCAGGAAAAAAATAAAAACAAGGTAAAATTACAAGAAAAACTTAAATAGCAAAAGTCTGGACCAAATATATCTATAAACTTCTACACGGTGCTAAAACCACATAGGACGTCTAAGGGATAAGGGGGAAGGAAGGTGATAACGGATCCTATCTGATGGTAAGTAACATAAATAACATATATTGGGCTCAATTCAAAAAGCAAAAAATGGATGAAGATCGTTATTTTCAGCCATGTGACTGTAACCCTCAAATCTCATTGGACCTAACTAAAAATAACTGTCACTTAGTGGAAAATAAGAATCCTCATTCTGGAGTATTAGCTTTGTGAATTGAGCCTAATGAGTCATAAGAAAATATCTAATGATAACCTCATGATGATTTGTTTCCTCCTATAAAGAACGGGTTACTGAACTTTATTATCTCACAAGAGTTCATTATCTGCAGGGTAAATACACAGATCCATACTTACATTGGTAGACTGTATTCCAGTAGAGACAGAGACAAAAAGGCAAAATTAGAAGACCAGGACCAGCAACAATATATCATGCTACATCCCCATAACTGAATTAACTAATTAAAGAGAGGTTTTATTCGTTCTTTTAGGGGGTTTAGTAACCTATCAAAGTCATGTGATAATTTCTCCCCAATCCAGTGGCGTTACAACCGGGGGGGCTGGTGGTGCGTCCACCCCGGGCGCGGAGAGTTGTTACGCCACTGTTGTTACGCCACGGTTGTTACGCCACTGATGCAGTGGCGGAACTACCACTCCGCCACTGCATCAGAACTACCGCCATAGCTGCCCACGCGTCCGCTATGGGGCCGGGACAGAGGGGGCCCGGTCGGGAGCAGAAGGGAGGCTGAGGGGTAGGTGTCCGTGGTTCCGTGCAGTCTCAAGTTAAAAACTGAGCGTGGCTGCACGGTACTGCACGGTACTTAAAGACAGCAGCAAGCTTCTCCCCTGACACAGTGTAGTGTATTGCAGAAGGCGGAGTGATCTCGGCGGAGTGACGTCAGAGCCAGCAGGCAGAGGAGTTGAAGCTTGACCCGGGAGCAGCAGCGGTAGTGTGAGTGTGTCTTTTGCACTAGAACGGGTGCCCACATAATGTGCTGTGACTAGGACCTGTATGGGGAACAGTTGGGGGACTGGGGGCCATTGGAGGCTCTGTACCCCCATGTATGTTATGTATTGGTATTTGAAACCCACAGGAGGACATGTAAGGAGGACAGTGGGACACACATGTGAATGGTGTATTCCATACATTATTGATGTGCATCCCTCAGCACTCTCAATGTCCCCCATACATGCCCTCCTGGTCACATGTGGGTACAATATACTGCACTGTACCCACATGTGTCCTGTATGGGGGAGGCACATATAAAAATGTGTTTTGCCGGAGGAGGGGGGCTTTACAGGATCAATAGGGGTCTCTGCAGCCTGCAAAGCCCCCCACAGATCCTGCACAGCCCCCCTGAGATCCGGCAGACTGCAGGGTCTGTGGGGGTCTCTGCAGGAGACAGCTTCCTGAGACGGGTGGTGCAAAATGTTATTCTGCCCCGGGCACCCGTAACTCTGGTTACGCCACTGCCCCAATCACAAAGATAATTCTGCTGCATTAAGCAGAGATAACTCCATAGAATACTGCAGGATACACAGCACAGCCCTCATTCAATGCAAAATGCGGTCTGCAGTACTGCTGGAAAGTATAGTGGAGAATGGATAGCAATATCTGCTCTATTATAGATGAGCCCCTACACCAGGGGTAGGCAAACTTCAGCCCTCCAGCTGTGGTGAAACTACAAATCTTATCATGCATCTGCCCCTGGGAGTCATACCTGTGGCTGTCACAGTCTTGGTATGCCCAATGGGATTTGCAGTTCCACATCAACGGAAGGGCCAGAGCTTGTCTGCCCCTTCCCCAAGGGAACAAAAGAGCCCAATTGAATATTGTCTGTAGTGTTAGATTTTATATATTACTTTGTGTTTTATAAACATTGGAACCTTGAAAAATGGAAAACAAATAAAATGAAAGTTCAGTAAATTAATAGCTTACCTGATGTGTGGGGAGCTGTAAACCAGGGAAAAAATAAAATAAAAACAATGTGAAATTGAAACGAAAAACGTCAAAAACAAAAGTCTGGACCAAATATATCTATAAACTTCTACACAGTGCTAAAACCACGTAGGGATTCTAAGGGATAAGGGGGAAGGAAGGTGGTAACGGCTTCTATCTGATGGTAAGTAACATAAATAACATATATTGGGCTCAATTCAAAAAGCAAAAAATGGATGAAGATCGTTATTTTCAGCCATGTGACTGTAATCCTCAAATCTCATTGGACATAACTAAAAATAACTGTCACTTTGTGGGTAATAAGAATCCTCATAATGGAGTATTAGCTTTGTGAATTGAGCCTAATGAGTCATAAGAAAATACCTAATGATAACCTCATGATTATTTCTTTACTCCTATAAAGAATGGGTTAATGCATTTTATAATATCAAAGTGTTCATTATCAGTGTTCCTTCTGTCTGGGGGGAGGAATACAATGTAATAATTATCTTATTATTTGTTCCTTCAGGCTTCAAAAATTGAAAAATGAATCCATGTGATGTAATAATGTGAGAACAGAAATGGCTGAAAAGATGTTCCATGATAAAGTTACTGTATTTGGCTATGTCCTGGTATTGATGGATTTAGAATAGGAGGTGGTCTGGGGTTCCCTTTCTTTTTTCGAGAATAATTGTTTATTTATTTTCTTCAGAATCAACTTACATCACATAATTAAATTAATATTATAAATAATTAAAACAGTTCTAGACAATTCACTCTACAAACACAAATACAGGCAAAATCATCTGTGGTTCCCATTCATTTTTGTACTTTTTGGTTATAATTATTATGGGTGGAGCCCATTAGTATTCAGTACCAGGTACCAATGTATTTATAACAGTGCACATATGTGAGAGTGTTTTATATGATATTACTTAAGCCCACAAGATGTTTAGGCAGCAAAATATATCAGAAGGTCTCCTGAATAGAGAGGTTTCTGAGCTCAGAAGATTCATCCGTTATTATTAAGATTCCTTCTGACATATCGCTATCCGTCTTGCAGTGAGAGACATCATGCTACTCCCTCATAACCTAACTGACTAATTCATTGAAGAGAGGCTTAATTAGTTATTTTAGGGGGTTTAGTGACCTTTCAAAGTCATGTGACAAGTTCTCCCCAATCACAAAGATCCCTCTGCTTCATTAAGACGAAAGAACTCCATAGAATACTGCAGGATACACAGCACAGCCCTCATTCAATGCAAAATGCAGTATGCAGTACTACTGGAAAGTATAGTGGAGAATGGATAGCAATATCTGCTCTACTATAGATGAGCCCCAATGACTCTGGGAGTCATGCCTGTGGCTGTCAGAGTCTTGCTATGCCCAATGGGATTTGCATTTCCACATCAACTGGAGGGCCAGAGCCTGTCTACCCCTTCCCCAAGGGAACAAAAGAGCCCCATTGAATATTGTCTGTAGTGTTAAATTAGTGTTAGATTTTATATTTTACTTTTGATCGATCAAAGAAATTAACGATTAATCTACGGATTAATCGTTAATTTCCGCACCCCTAGAAAATACATAATGATAATTTGTTTACTCCTATAGAGAACGGGTTACTGAACTTTATTATCTCACAAGAGTTCATTATCTGCAGGATAAATACACATATCCATACTTATACAACAATATTGTATTCCAGGAGAGAGAGAGAAACAAAAAGGCAAAATTAGAAGACCGGTGCCCAGCAACAAAGATGGTAAAAGGTTGGATAAACTTTCTTAATCAGGGCCAAATTACTGCTGAATGGGAATTTTTACATGTCAGCGAGTAAAGTTCAGCAAATAAATAATTTACCTTGGTCGTCACTTTCTGTTCCCAAGAAAAAGAGAAATTAAAAGGTAAAATGAAAAGTTAAAATGCCAGAACTCTGGTGTCCTTGTACCTTCCTGTGTACACAACTGACATTTCAAACTATGTTCAGTGCCTTTTAACTGACCTTCTCTAAATTACAAAGGCCCTATGCAATGGAGGTGAGGAAAGGAGGAGAGGAGCATATGCTTGAAGTCCAAATCAGGAGAGCAGCCTAGGGTAACAACACTGCTCCTCCATTCAGTACAGTTAGTGTTGTCATCCTGAAACAGGAAGTGTGTTACTGGCAGGATCACCCAGGGGAAAATGAAGGAATGCATTCACCACATGTAAGAACTGGTAAGTGGCAATCATTTATGTTTTTCTTTTGGGGTTTAGATTCTTTAAATACTTATTTCAGCAATAACTGTCACAGACCTCAGCCAATAAAGGGCAGTTACCAGTTAAGTTTAATACAATCATTGCCAATGATTATAATGGTCAATCATAGAGCCCTTCTATACTTCTCATGGCTACCAATCAGCTCAGACATTTATTGAATATTGTAGCCACAATTTAGTGGCATATGCTAATTAGAAGGCCATAATTAATAAAATGAAATCTCTCCAGGTAAGGGAGTTCAGTATCTAGATAACTTACCTCTACGCAGAGTATCTGTATTAGAATAGAAGGAGAAGGCAGATACAATTAGAACACAAAACTAAACTGACTGACACATAAAATAGGTAAAGACATAAAAATATTAATATGCAGCACTTGAAGAAAAAGCCAATCAAATTTTTGTATCTTTTCCAATAAACTAATAAAACACGACTTGAAAGGAAGTAACAGAAGGAAGGGTAGGCAGTCCGAATACCCCAAATCAAATTCTGCTTGCTTATAGAATGTATTCTTTCCTGACCGATTTCTTGAGGTCAACCGGACAGGTTCTGCCCCACTCCCATCTGAAGTCATCATTTAAATGAATCTAAATGGGGAGATCATTCTGATGGATTGGGGAGCCTTGGAAATTCTGGTCTAATGATCAGTAGTGTAGTGACTATCTGTGGCTATGATAAGACTGCTGTGTCCATGGGTAGACTGAATAGCATGCATTCCATTGTCCACTCTTTCCACTTGCTTCGATCATTTGGCCTTCAACTCACACCAACTGATGTGTCCTTCATGTTTTATGTAATCACACTGCAGAAGGTCCACATGGTTGTTGCACAAAGTACCATGATGGTGGGTTGGTAAAGATAGCATGGCTTTGCATGTTCAGGTAAAGACGAGGCTAAAACAGACCCACCAAAATCTTTTCAGGGGGATATCCATTTTGTTCTAAATGAATAAGAGGATTATCTTGTCCCCTATATTGTGACAAGGAGGCACCATGGGTTCTTCTCTGATCAAGGAATTGATGCCTATTCTGATGTGTGCCTAGAAGAATATATCAAATCTGGGTGCTTCCTACATCCGTTTCCATATACTTTGCTGCTGTCCTTACCGGATATCCCAAAAGTAACGGCTGCTCATAATGCCTGCGGATGGAGCTGTTCCCAGTAAAACTTAAATACAGATGTCACCAGGACACCAAAATGAAGATTCCATATCAGTAAAAATCAATTTTTTTCTTGCAATGGGGACAAATATCTGGTGACAGCTTCAGCAAGGACAGAGGACCTTAACCTTAACAAACTTTATTGGCTATAGACATGTTTAACTGCAACAGACCGCTCCTCTCTAATGTGTTTCACTCAATGCAAGCTTGTTTCTCCTAAATTAAGCCCATATTGTGTGCAATTTATTTGAGAGGGGAGGTCCAGGAGGGGCTACAATGAGACATGTCCAGCTCCAAGAAAGTTTTTCAAGGTCTAACATCATCATTGTGAAGCTTCGTGTTACCTTGCTGAAGTTGTAGGCATGACTGAGCTCTTTGCCTGCAATCTGGAATCTCCAGTGGTGGGGGAAGTGGATAAGGGCTTAGAGCAGTGACAGTCCTCTGCGATAGCTGTCTGGTATGGGAAATCCTCTTATTTTGGGTTGATTTCCTCTTTCTTCATGTTAAATTGTGAGAAGACGTGAAGAGGAATCATAACCCAATAGAGGTTCTAATTTTTTAATACTCTCCAGAAAATAAATAAACCTTTTGGCTACAATTTTACCATTTAAATGTTTCATAGACAACGTGGAAACCTAAAAGCTCCTTTTATTAAATATTATATACAGAACTAAATATTTGAATTAGAGTCTCATAAATACATACAGTTTAGTACTTTTTAGATTGCTCACCTCGAACTGAAGTAATAGTATTCCAGGAAAAAAAGAAAGAGATACAATTACAAAGAAATTCTCAACCAGAAAAAAAGAATAAATAGTATACATATAAAATGTAAAGGTGATTTTGTGTCTGAAAACAAAACAAAAAAAAACCTGTCAATGTCCCACTGCTGTGTCTCCAAATGAGCTATTTTGAGGAGGTTCACACACTGAGGAATCTTTGTATCTGGCACTGGATAGCAAGTCATTTATAAGTAACAACATTGAATATCTTACCTAGAGATAACAAGCCTGTATATCAGAAAGAAGAGAACAAAAATTGTAAGAATTAAGGGGAATTCTCAACAAAAATGCACACTGAATCAATTCTGATAAAATTGCTAAATACAATTTTAAAAAAATTACACAGAATTACAATGAGACAATTGTTACTGGAAAGAGAAATACAACGTTGCTTAAGGGGTAAGGACATTTTAAACAAGATTTTTTTTTTCTTTCAAGTTACCCTTTTTTTGCCAACAAAAAAAACTAAGCTGATCCAACCCACCTCCCCACTCCTGAGTTTGGATTAGGTTTGGAATTGTCTAAATCGTAATATTTGTACTCGGGTCAAATTCTGAATTTTGGGCTGGAAACGTTGTGCCCCAATCCCTAATGCACTGCACTGCTTTGTCCCTGGTCAGCCTTACATTTTTACATTACTTTGTGTTACTAGGGCCTTTTTTAAGTTTAGGATGGGTACCATACACCTGTTGCTGAGTCATTGAAGTTTCCCTTTGTATGCAGCATGCTGCCTCATTACTGTGTGGGAAATAGTGTGCAGCAAAGACCCCCCCACCACCCCAAATCACCATTGTTAATTTTAAAGCTAAGCAATAACCTCCAAAAAATGAGAGGCAGAGGTGCATAGTGGAGGTAGTAGTAGGGGGAGAGCAGGTCCTGCAGGAAATATCCATGTTAGGACCATACAAAGTAGAGGTAGCGCACATCTGTCTTTCCTTCCTCAAAGTGGTCAACCAACCTCCTTATTTTGTCTTAAAGGGTTTTAATCAAACCAGATACCAACTTGGACGTTTACTACACTTATGCATCAGCCCCCTTTACAGTTAAGTGCCAGCGCTCATCAGTATAGACAGTGTCCATTGACCACATGGTTTTCAGCCTGTTATAGAATCTCATATGGCTCCTATATTTTACATCATGGTGTGTGTGCGCGTGCGTCACATCCAGTAACTGTGCATGTTGCGTCACAAAGTCATTGTGTGTGCGCATTATCATGTGTACATGGGCATTCTCACGCATCTGACATCATATAAGTAGCACCATATGCACTGATGGGGCCTCTCCTTACCTGAAATATCCTAATATAGAAGACCCCTCGGTTATAATACGCTCTCTCTATATTTTGCATTTCATTTCTTTGCCTATTGGACAATACGTATTAAAACTACCTTCACCTAATTTCACCATTAAAAATTATTATTAGTATTAGTATTATTAGTAGTAGTATTATTATTGGTAATATTATTTTTCCTATTTGATCTATAATTTTCAAAGACATTATCCATCTGGTATCTATACTATTTACATGATCTTCTATGGTCCACCTTCTTAATGCCAGTTTCATTATTCTCCAATAACCTGCTTCTTCTAAACACCACATTGATTTCTCTCCTCTTGTTTTAAATTTAAAGGTAAATTACGTTTATAAAAAACATTTTCTTCTGCAAGTTTCTCTTTCTATATGTAGTAAAAGAAACTTTTAATGTTTAATTTGCCAACATTTTGAGAGCCTTTCCGTTTGAAATTGTTACTTTAGTTTTGAAAGAGTTCAACCATTGACTGGTTACTTCTTATCAGTCCAGATCTCTCTGTCATAGTATTCAGATTTGATTCAATTATGATGCCATCCTTCTACTGCTTTATTCTTCATAAGAGCCTTTCCAAAACGGAAATTAAAAAATAATACTTATTTCAGAACAAGGGCATCACCAAGCAAGTGCGTAAATCAGTAAGAGGTTTACTCTAATTTTTAAACTTGAAAGGAAAAAAATAAACTAATCGGGTTCTGAGAAGAGCACACAAGGTTGTATGTATCATCATTCTTACCAAAAGCTGGCATTACTATTTTAAAGCCACCAATCAGCTTCAGACCTGCCCTAAAAAGTCTGATTCTGATTGGTGACTGTGAAGAAATAACTTAACTTCTTCATCAGAACAGTTTGATACAGAAAGCCCACAGCGAACCCTGGATGAGAACATGCTGTGTGACATTGACAACTAGATGTGTAGCAATGCTGAAACTTACCAGGTCTCGTTGCTTCGTCTTTCTTTTTCAGGTCTCCGATGATCTGTTTATTATGTTATTTTAGTGATTTGTACAATTTGTCTTTGTCACCATCACTCCAGAGTATGACATAATCAAAGAGAGCTCTCATCTTCTCCTGAGAGGTAGGTCTCCTCCGTACATGTATATATTGTTCTGGGGTCAGCAGATTAAGACCAATAAGGTCATCTAGGATGGGATCTACTAGGGTCACCTGTTGTATAAGTTCCTCACCTGTTGTATAAGATCCTCACGATGGCTGTCTACAAATCGATCCATGTCTATAAATTCAAAAGGGAAATATTGTTATTTCCTAAAAAAGCAATACACAAGAGTTATTTTACCTTCCAAAAGCTCATTAAAGTAATATCCTTGCCCTTGTGAACCTCCATTTCTGATGTGCTACATGGAGGAATATATTACATTATGAAGATGAAACCGCAATTTACACTGCAGCTCCACAAACTCAGTGTTCTGTCTTTAAATTGTACCAATTCTGCCTGTTTCTGATCCCAATTTTTGCATTCTTTAAGGCCACACCTTAACTCTTAACTCTTCACCTTGACTTGACCTTTCACCTTGAATTGTCACACAACTCATTCACTCACATTCACTCTCAGCAAGTTTGTGATTCCTCTCTTCCTGAAGGAGTTGTTTGATCAAGAAACAGCCCAAACCATAGGAACTGTTTTGATTAGGTTCTCCCCAATTCATACATTAAAAAAGGAAAAACAATGAGGAAACCAAAGCCCAGGTAATAAGTCAGGAGTCACCCCAGGGTAATGCAGTACAATCCAAAAGGGTTTACAACTCCTCAGTATAGGGAACTACCAAGAACTCATCACCATCTCTATATGCACATATATAAAACACCTGTACCACCTATAGAAACTGGTCCAGAAGTAACAAACTTTGTTATAAAATACAATAAAATCATGTATTGTCCATAGAAAACAAAATTAAAAGCAAATCCCTCTGGGCTATTATACATACTAGACCATAGGTGTCAAACTCAAGGCACGCGGGCCAAGACCGGCCCGCAATGGAATTATCTTTGGCCCGCATGATAATATTTAATTATCATTAGATCTGGCCTGCCGGTACACTACCAGCTTTAAAGATGGCCGCCTTTTATTATTTAAATATTTAGGCTATTTCTTAAAGGGAAAGTAAATAAAAAAAGTTTAAAAAAATGCTTTATTGTAATTATGTATCATGCTTTTTAATAATTAAATGTAAAGGCTTTGTCATTGTACCGTGTGATATACTGTATAGACCACGGTATTGTGTGAACCAGCCTGGCCCTCGACTTGGAGCATTTTTTCAATTTTGGCCCACTGTGTATTTGTACTAGACAGTGCAGTGAAAATATAATGTTGTAAAGTAGAGCTCAAAGCTCACTCTCAGGATGGACTACAATCTCCAGTTTAGTTTACTCATTTGTATTGAGATTGTAGTCCATCACAGGAGCGAGCTTGGAGCGGTGACTACTTCACAACACACACAGGGACCATGGGGAACAAAAGTAGCCCCCCTCCAGAAGGAAGGACAGTGGCAGCCCTAACTCAAAGAGGATTTGAGGATCTACAGCCGAGTGATACACAAATAAGATACATTTCTGATACTAATTAAGGTTCTTAAATGCATTTTTTAAGATTTAACTCCTGAGTTTAGTGTCACTTTTAGAACAACATTGGGCCTGGATTGCTAATTAAAATATACACAGAGCAAATTACATATAATGGCTCACTTACATTCTGGGACTGATTATAGTATTAAAGTATCACACATTTTGGACTCTAAAACTGTTTCTAATTACATACTATGACCTATTATTTTGTTTTATACTTAGGGATACCAGATCTATCTATCTATCTATCTATCTATCTATCTATCTATCTATCTATCTATCTATCTATCTATCGTTATTTTGTTTTTGGTAGAACTAAATCATCTCATTCAAGACCTTTCTCATATAGTATCCTTATTGATTTCAATTTTGAATTGAAATTCAGGATGGACTACAATCTCCAGTTTAGTTTACTCATTTGTATTGAGATTGTAGTCCATCACAGGAGCGAGCTTGGAGCGGTGACTACTTCACAACACACACAGGGACCATGGGGAACAAAAGTAGCCCCCCTCCAGAAGGAAGGACAGTGGCAGCCCTAACTCAAAGAGGATTTGAGGATCTACAGCCGAGTGATACACAAATAAGATACATTTCTGATACTAATTAAGGTTCTTAAATGCATTTTTTAAGATTTAACTCCTGAGTTTAGTGTCACTTTTAGAACAACATTGGGCCTGGATTGCTAATTAAAATATACACAGAGCAAATTACATATAATGGCTCACTTACATTCTGGGACTGATTATAGTATTAAAGTATCACACATTTTGGACTCTAAAACTGTTTCTAATTACATACTATGACCTATTATTTTGTTTTATACTTAGGGATACCAGATCTATCTATCTATCTATCTATCTATCTATCTATCTATCTATCTATCTATCTATCTATCTATCGTTATTTTGTTTTTGGTAGAACTAAATCATTGACTGGTTACTAGTTCTCATTCAAGACCTCTTTGTCATAGTATCCTTATTGATTTCAATTTTGAATTGAAATGATTAATTGTCGTCCTTCTACTGCTTTATTCTGTATTAGAGCCTTTCCCGAGAAGGAAATGAAAAAAATATACTGAACTAAATACAGTGACATCACTGAGAAGAACACACAAGGAAGAATGTATCATCAAGAGCTGTTATTACTGTTTTCTAAGCCACCAATCAGCATCAGACCTGGCCTAAAATTCTGATTCCGATGGTAGCTGAAGAAATAACTCATGCAGAAGGCCCACAGTGAACTCTGGATGAAAACATGCTGTGTGACATTGACAACTAGTTGTGTAGCAATGCTGAAACTTACCAGGTCTCGTTGCTTCATCTTTCTCTTTCAGGTCTCTGATGAACCCTTCGTTATGGGGTCTATTCACTAAGCTGCCGTAGGCAGCCCAGTGACTAACCGACCCGAAGCGAAGTGAGCCGAATGCTTTTCGGCTATTCACTTCAGGCTGGTACGGCTGATTCCAGCCGTATATCGGTTACCTAGTTACCATGGACGCTTATCTGTCTGTGCAAGTGGCCGGAGCCAGCTGTGAGATGATGGCTGACTCCGCCCAGCAGTCAGTAGCAGGCTGTTGGCCGGCCGTTCGGCCAGCTTCGGCTTTCACCTCAGCTCAGTCGAGCCGAAGCATATGCCTTCTGCTCGATTGAGCCGTTCGGCCGACTTCGGGAGCTGTAGGGGCTATATTGAATAGCCCGTACAGCAGCCCTTCGGTTCTATTGAACCAAAGGGGTCCTGGGGGCGAAGCTAGCCGAAGGATCAGCGGGAGCTACGGCTAGATCCTTCGGCAGCTTAGTGAATAGACCCCTATGTTTTTTTAGTAAGTTATAAAATATGTATTTGTCACTATCACTCCAGGCTCTGACATTATCAAAGAGAGCTCTCATCTTCTCCTGAGAGGTAGGTGTGCTTCATACGTGTTATGAATATGAAGCCTGTCGTACAACATTTTGCTAAACAGGAAGCTCAATTGTTTGAGTGCTCATTAGATATAAATTTAAGTGTTAAGAACAATATTGGACCTGGATTACTAATTCAAACATACAAAGAGCAACATACCTATGATTTCTCAGTAGCATTATGGAACTATAATAGTTATCACATCAATATTTCAGACTATAAAACCCTTTCTAACTACTTAGTAATATCAGATCTATCTATCTATCTATCTATCTATCTATCTATCTATCTATCTATCTATCTATCTATACATCGTTATTTTGGTTTTAGTAGGGCTAAATGGTTGACTGGTTACTTGTTATTGGTCAAGATCTTTCTGTCAAAGTAACCATATTTGTTTCAATTATCACGTCATCCTTCTACTGCTTTATTCTTTATAAGAGCCTTTCCCAAACAGGAATTTAAAAATAATACAAATTCTAGTGCAATGGCATCACCAAGCAAATATCCATAAGATGTTTACTCTCATTTTTAAGCTTGCGCTGTAAAAAACAAAACAAAAAACAAAGGATGCTGAGAAGTACACACAAGGAAGAATGTATCCTCAAGAGCTGCTATTACTGTTTCTAAGCCACTAATCAGCATCAGACCCGGCCTGAAAGTCTGATTCTGATTGGTGACTGTGAAGAAATAACTCAAATTCTTCAACAGGACACTTTGATACTGAAGGCCCACAGTGAACTCTGGATGTGAACATGCTGTGTGACATTGACAACCAGTTATGGACTAAAGCTGAGTCTTACCTGGTCTTATTGTTTTGTCTTTCTCTTCTAGGTCTCTGATGATCTGTTCATTATGTTTTTTAAGTATGTTATACAACATGCGTTTGTCACCATCACTCCAGAGTATGACATAGAGCAAGAGAGCTCTCATCTTCGCCTGAGAGGTTGGTCTGCTCCGTACATGTCCATATTGTTGTGGTGTCAGCAAATTAAGACCAATAAGGTCATCTAGGATAGGATCTACTAGGGTCACCTGTTGTATAAGTTCCTCACGATGTTTGTCTACAAATTGATCCATGTCTATAAATTCAAAGGAAAATATTGTTATAACCAGTTATAACAGTTACAAAATATGCAGGAATGTGTTTACCTTCCAAAAGATTATTCAAGTAAAATCCTTACCCTTGTGATCCTTCATTTCTGCTGTGTTATATGGAGAAATGTATGACATCATGAGGATGAAACCACAATTCACACTGCAGTTCCACAAACTCAGAGTTCCCTTTATAAATTGGACTAATTCTGCCTGTTTCTGATCCCAATGGTTGCATGCTTCCAGGCCAGACCTTGACTAGATTTTGACCTTGAATTGTCACTCAACATGAGTTAGTAATGTTTGAGAAGGTACGGAAAAGTCAGTTGGGCAGTATGGCAGGCTCCTTTTACACACCTCCTTATCAGAACTTCAAGTTACCTCTATTAGGTGTTGTATGCCCCCCAAAATCCTGGAAAATGTTGTTTAATTTATCATCTTTGGCAGCCTTTAAGCTTGAGGGTCAACTTTAGTAATGAGAAAGAGCAAGGTCTTGTCTTTAGATAGATTGCCTGAGGCTGGCATACTTCTGTCCACACTGTAAATCAGCATTTCTCCACCTCCTACATATTTTTATTTCTTAATGGAGGTTAAAGGAGAACTAAGAGGCGGGTGAAAATCACTCAGCCTCATAGTTCTAGCCGACCTGTGACAATGAAACTTTCACAGGTCGGCTCAATAGATAGGGAAGTGAGCGAACACATATCATCGCTCGCTCACTTCTCGATCATCTCCCTGCAGAGAGCAGTGACTGTCACTCACGGCTCCCCCCCGTTCGATCCTCCAGCGCTGACTGGCGGAACGGACGGGGGAGGGGGTGGGTACAGCTGGCTCTGCCTCTAGATAGGCAGAGCCAGCTGTCAATCCCGCAGCTGGGTGGATCTCGACAGTAATGTCGGGATCTGTCCCGGCTGCAGCGTCTCAGTATATAGTGAGCTGTAGCTCGCGGTATACTGAGCTTTGGGTGACGGGGGGACGCTAGTATGTGTCCTCCTGTTACCCTTAGGAGAACTATGGGGAAAAGCCCTGACCCCATAGTTCTCCTTTAATTTATTGACATTATGTCCTCCTATGGGTTGTTCCATATCATGTTACTATTTTAAAATGATTCACGGTTTTCTGTAGTGTACCCTGTAAAAAGGCAATAAAGAGAGGTTCAGGGCTTTAATGGGACAAGTTCCCTTCTTTTGGGGTATAGTCCATTATAAGTATGTGCTAAGTTTCTAAGCCTTCATGTAAAGCTATCAATTCACATCAAAAAATTATTTTAAGGTAAACACTGCAAAAAATACTGAAGATCCATTGTATTTATAAAGTAGATGTAAACCCAATTACTAAAGACTTTAACACGTGCATTTAGTTTTAAAAGTGATTTTCAATATTTGTAAATTTGCAGCTTTCATAAAAATTTTATCTGGTGATCCTGCCATGGAAGTCCTCTCTCAGGCACCTCCTGTTATAGAGTGACAACGCCCTGTCACAGCCACCTAATTGTTCTCCTGCATTGTTGCCTTTTTAGACATGTTCCCCTGGTGTCTCTAACAGGAAACCCACCCTGAAGGAATCACATGCATTCACGGCCTGTATAATACAATGTACCCCACCATTGCAGTTCACAGAACTAAGTGGTTCTAACACGGTTTCTTAAAAGAGAACTAAGGGGTAAGTGTTTTTCCCCATAGTTCTCTTTAGGGTCACGGGAGGACATATACTAGTGTCCTCCCATGACCCAAAGCTCAGTATATAGGGGGCTATTGCCTGCGATATACTGTAAGCACCACAGCCGGGACGGATCACAACATTACTGTTGAGATCCACCCAGCTATGTGAGTGACAGCATGCTCTGCTAAAATATAAGACCTACCCTGAAAATAAGACCTAGTTGTGACCATTCCCATGGCCGATGGTGGCATAAGGGGGAACTTGAAGAGCCGCGGGAGAGAATCAGAGGTGCCAATGAAGCCAGCACTAGAGGAAGTGAGGCGCGCAGGGGGCACGGCCGCATAAGCCGATGCCTTCTCTATAGCGCCGGCTCCTGTCACAGGCGGAGTGATACCAAATGCACTCCGCCTGTGAGGAATCCATAGTGAAAGCGCGCTTCGCTCATTCTGGTTACCAAAATGCTCTTGGAAAGGTACGGCACCCCCTGATTGCCCTGATCACCTTATTCTTAACTTTGCCATTTTGGATTATTTAATTTGGATTGTTATACATTAAAAAAAAATAAGACCTACCCCGAAAATAAGACGTAGTGTGTTTAAAAATATAAGACAGTGTCTTATTTTCGGGGAAACACGGTATATATTATACCAAATCAGCTCAGCCAGTGAAAGGGTTAATCCATTACATCAAAGTGTACATTTAGAGCAATACATTCTCCGGAAATCACTGCATATACAATGGGGGGAATTTATCAAAGCAATTACGACAGTTTTAGCCTCTTAGATCATTTTTGTTAATGTGCAAATCTGTCTTTCAACACGTGCCCCTGTTTTCACCTGAGCTTGCACTACTTTTCCAACTGCAGGTGTTTTGCACCTTTTTTGCACGTGTTCTGGGGCTGTCTGAAACTGGAGCATCACCTAAGAAAACAATCACAACTTAAGAAGTCCCTGTGACCACTTCTTCAAGAAGTGACAGTTAAGCTTTTTGCCCGGAGTTAGAAGTCTTCTTTCCTGGAGTCTATTAAACCTCATTTATCAAGATTCATGACGCTAGCTTCATAAATCTGGTGCAAATGTATTCCGTGCAAGTTCAAACACTCGCAATTGCTATGATAAATTCCCCCCAATGTATCTGCTGCAGTTCTATTCACAGAGTTCATCCAGGTTAGGAACTGACAAAATGTTATAATGTATCAAAAATATACATTGGGGGGAATTTATCATAGCAATTGCGAGTGTTTGAACTTGCACGGAATACATTTGCACCAGATTTATGAAGCTAGCGTCATGTTCTTGATAAATGAGGTTTAATAGACTCCAGGAAAGAAGACTTCTAACTCCGGGCAAAAAGGTTAACGGTCGCATCTAGAAGAAGTGGTCATGGGGACTTCTTAAAGGAGAACTATGAGGTGAGTGCTTTTCTAGCCGACCTGTGACAATGAGACTGTCACAGGTCGTCTCAGTAGATCGGGAAGTGAGCGAACACATACTGGCGTTCACTCACCTCTCGATCTTGTCACGGCTCTCTTGCCGTGACAGGGGAGGGGCTGGATTCCCCTCTCCCCGCTCCGATCCTCCAGTGCTGACTGTCGGAACGGACGGGGGAGGGGGCGGGTTACAACTGGCTCTGCCTCTAGATAGGCAGAGCCAGCTGTCACTCACGCAGCTGGGCGGATCCAGACATCGATGTCGGGATCCGCTCCGGCTGCGGCGGTCTCAGTATACCGCGAGCTGCAGCTCCCTATATACTGAGCCTAGGGTGACGGGAGGACGCTAGTTTGTGTCCTCCTGTTACCCTAAGGAGAGCTACGGGGAAAAGCGCTGACCCCATAGTTCTCCTTTAAGTTGCGATTGTTTTCTTAGGTGATGCTCCGGTTTCAGACAGACGCAGAACAAGTGCAGATGAAAACAGGTGCAAAAATCATGCAGTTGAAAAAGTAGTGCAAGCTCTGAAGAAAACAGGGGCACATGTTAAAAGGCGGATTTGCACATTCAAAAAAAATGATCTAAGAGGCTAAAACTGTTGCAATTGCTTTGATAAATTCCCCCCACAGTATTCCTTTAATCAGCAGCAAAACATGCAGAGAAACCATAGAGCCAAATGTAGTAGAATTTAGACTTTCATACCGGTCCGTCAAGATTCAACATAAGGGATAGTATACATACAGTCCAAGACCGGTCTGCTGCCAATCAAATAGAATCTCGGGGGCTAATTAATCGATCAACCTCCACCGGTCTCCCAGGACTCACGCAGCCGACTTCTTCAAGGAGGATCTTGTTAATATTCTAGGTGAGTGAGAATGGTATTTAACCCCTTCATGACTGAGCTTGTTTTTAGTTTCTGTTCGTAAATGACTGACACATTTTTGACATTTTTGCTGTGTGATTCTTCCACGTCAGTGCACCCACACATATCATATATTGTTTTTTAGAGGACAGATAGGGCTATATATTTATATCACATATGTGTGTCTAACGCCTCACTTAGGACAAATAAAATATAAAAAAAGAGGAAAAAACGTAAAAAAAACACTTTTTTCCCAGTTTTGATTTGTAGTATTTTTTTTGACAAAACCAGCACAGCTAAAAAAAAATGCAATAAATACATTCATTTATTTGTCCCTTATTTTTATTTTTTTACACTTTTCCCTATTTTTTTTTACACTTTTCACTTTTTTTTAAACTTAAACATTTTATTTTATTTATTTAATTATATCAAGCAGTCATTGTGAATTAATCTCACTATTACTGCTTGATAAATTAATACATTTTTGGTTATTATCAGGCTGCTTCAAACTTCAGAACAGCCGATAATAAGTTAGTGACACTGATCCTGCAGCAGTTCAGGATTCAGCTGTCACTAAATGTTTTCTGAACGTTCCAACAACCATCAGAAAACTGAAACATTCTTCTTTCAGGAATAGATACATTATGTCTCTATTCCTGAAAGTGAAAGAAAAAAAAAACCCAGTATAGCTTGAGAGAGATATCTCTCAATCTATACGAGCTGTCAGAATGCCGGCAAAGCCAGGAAACATGCCGGCTCTGCTTTGACTCTCAGATACCCGATCTTCAGGTATCGGGTGTCTGAAAAAGGTTAACCCTTTCATTAATGGATGCCTCTAAACTTAAACAGCCATTAATGAATGATAACCGCTGATTCTCAGCGGTTACCAGCCTTCTAGTGCAGCAAATAACTCGTTTGGTCCCTTTGTGGCGGAACGTACAGTGTACGTCTCCCGTCACGAAGGGGTTAAAACCACTCATTACTCCTTCAAACACCACAAACATCCAGTATATCATATGACATATGTCTTAGCCCCTTACTGGCATACAGTAGTTCTCCAGGAATCAGTGGCATAACAATAGCCATAGCGACCCAGGCGGCCGCTATGGGGCCCGGGCACAGGGGGGGCCGGCCAGGACAGGACACCCCCCTGAGGCCAGGACACCCCCCCCTGATGCCGTGCGGGCCGCCTGGGTCGCTATGGGTTTGAACGCGCCGCTGTTCAGATCACCGTGATCTGTGCAGTGCTGCGTTCTTCTCCACAGCCGATGCTGAGTCAATGAGAGTCAGCAGCGGCGGTGGAGGAGGCTGGACGTGGCGGGGAGGCGGGGCCCGGGAGTCAGCATCAGACGTGACGGAGGAGGGGACGGGCCCGGCAACGTAGGACGGAGCGGGCCCGGCGACGTAGGACGGACCGGGCCGGCGACGGAGGAGGGAACACGGAGGAAGAAGA
Source organism: Nanorana parkeri (assembly GCF_000935625.1). Taxonomy (NCBI): domain Eukaryota; kingdom Metazoa; phylum Chordata; class Amphibia; order Anura; family Dicroglossidae; genus Nanorana; species Nanorana parkeri. Next base: position 125,201 of record NW_017307458.1, on the reverse strand, counting down.
GGCGGACAGGTAAGGAGTGTGACCAGCACACCTGAGGGTGACCCTGCAGAGCCCACCATAGAGAGTCTATGGTGGGCTCTGCAGGGTCACCCTCAGATGAGTCCTGAAATTGACCACTACTAACCCGTCATCTTGTGACGAGTTAACCCCCCCTTTTTTCTGCACAAATACGGTCAGGGATCGGACTACACAAGCAGTTGCGCAAACACAAGGAGGGGGATTGGAATTCATCGGATGTCCAGGTACGAATAAAACCCATTTTGAACTCACCCTCAGATTAGCTATTTATGTGCCTGGAAATAGGTAGATTAATTTGGTGCAAGCGTTGCCATTTGTGGTACGGAGCAGCACTGAGGTAAGACTGTCCATACCAGTCAGTACTTGCCCCAGATTCATGTGTCTGTTAAAAGCAGGTAACTGTACATGAATTTGGTGCAAGCACTGCCATTTGTAGTGTTTATACCATACAATCTGTCCTCCGTGCAATCCACCACCTTCCACAGCTGCTGCACCTGTCACACAGCAGTGAAGCGGCCAAGGAGTTTTACTAATGGGTGGGCAGAATCTCATGGGGAATCTGAGAAACTAGTTCCCCATCAGGTCCGCTCCTCTGCCCTCTATATTCCGACAGCGCAGAGCCGCACTGCCGCAGGGACGGATACCAACAATATTTTTGGGATCCACCCAGCTGTCTGGCAAAGTCAGACACGGTCCACGGTCCGGTCCTCCAGTCAGCCCAAGAGGAACAGAGAGGGGGAATCCTTACTGCCAATCACCGCTCTCTGCAGGGAGATGATCAGTAACTGAGTGATAGTCGTTATGTGATCGCTCAGTTCCTGATCAATAGAGCCGACGTGTGACAGCTTCGGTGTCACACCTTGGCTCTAATTATAGGGAAGAGTATATTTCACTCTCCCTATAATTCTCCTTTAAGCATCCCCTGTAATAGGAATTTCATTTTTGGTGAGACACACCCTAAGGATTATTTATTTATTAAGAGATGCCGACACTGCAACTTTCCTCATTGCAACACAGAAAGCCCACCAGCTGATTATCATGAACCCAGATCTTCCCACTCAGGCATCAGATCCCCCCATTTAGGGATCAGTTTAGAAAGGACATGGTGACACAAAGTGCTAAATCTTCAGAACAGAAACAGAGAAACAAGCAGAAATCTGCAACCAAGTTCGCTAAAATACTTGCAATGTACATTGATCACCCAGAGGGGATTGTTTTTTGTTTTTTTTTCCCCACAGAGTGGAATTGTTTTAGGATAGTTTTCCTTTTTTTCACCTGGTGAACCGGCCAGCAAGTCTGTTGTTTTTCAACTCCCTTTAGTAGACAAAGCTGTCCAGCAAAAGTGGGAAATAGAGGGTTGAGACACAACATTTAACACTGACGGGGTGCTTGCAATTCTCGGATTTTATTCATTCATGTAAAACTTTTATCCTTTAGGTCTTTTGCTTTAACTGCTTAAAAAGTGTTTGCTGGAGTTCAGAATTATTTTGTTAGTCAAGTCTGCCTGAATAGAAAGGATGGGGACTCTAACACCACCCTCCTCACAGGGTGACAATGCTGCTGTCCATGGGTGGCTCCATTGCTCTTCCACAGAGTGGAGCCACCGGAAGATGGAAAGTGTGTTACTGTCCGGATCATCATGTGTAAATAAAGGAAAGAAAAGCCTAAAATAGAAAACAATTGCAGCCGTCATATTTAAGGATTGGTAAGCTGCAATATATTACATTTTTGCTTTTGGGTTTAGTTACAATTTAAAGACAAATCCTGGTTTTATTTGCCCTCACAACTTTATCCACCCTGCACCTTACCACCCCATGTTTTGAAGAATTGTCAGTATACATGCTTTAAAATGGAACTATAGTCTGCCATGGACATAAGACCTACATCGGTGGGAGTCCAGGCTTTTAAAGACACTCAGCCAGGAGTGTGTATACATTTTACAAGCCAACTTTCTGCTATCTGACAGGAATAGCTCTATGCTTCCCAGAATATGACACCCCCACAGCCATGGTTGGTGTCGGTGGGAAGAGCAGAGTATGATCAGTGATCAATGAATGAAGTGTCCAGTATTTTGTCACTTCCAGAGCTTTTCATTCCCCAGGCTCAGTGATGGATGTGCTGCAATGAGGGGGTGAGATGGGTGTGTAGGAATAAACTGGGATGGTCTAGGGGGTTAGGTGGATGCAGAGGGATGCACTATGAGTAGAAGACAATGTAGGTGGAGTGGTATATTCTGCTATGGGGGGTTATGAGGGATGTGCTGCAATGGGGGTGGGGTGAGATGGGTGCAGAATTATGTGTTACAGTGGGGTGGGTGCTGAGGTATGGGCTGTTATAGGGGTGGGAAATGAGATGGCTACCAAGGGATGTGCTATAATGGGGAGTGGTGCACAACCCCTCTTCCCCAACTCTTCGCTGGTCTGTCAACTTGGAAGGAGAATCACTCATCAATACAGCCGGCTTAGGGAACAAGAAACTGCCTGACAGCTCTCCTTTTCTTCTTGTATTTGCGTGCAGACCACACTAGGTAATGCCCACACGTGATGCTGAGCCTCCATAAATGAAAAGACAGTGAGGTTGGGGAGGAACGTGCTTTATGATGCTGGACATCCTCCAGCCAGGAAATGGGGCGGAGCTCTATCTGACTTGCCGCAGCTTCTAATGCACATTGTGAGAAGCTCCCAGCGTGCAGTGACATCAGAGGAAGCCATTTCAGTCCAGGGGAGGAGCCGGTACACCTGTGCAAGACTGAAGGGAAGGCTGGAATTGAAATGTAATAAGATAACAACCCACAGAGGAGATAAAATAAAAATAACAAATACATTTTTTAAAACTTTATTTTTTTTCATCCAAAATATATATTAAAGTATATTACACATGCAGGCATAACTTAAAAATAAAAAATATTTAAAAATGTCTTATCTTTTTACATGCTCTTTTCTGAAAAAAAGATGTAAGGCACTGCTGGGTCTGACTGATAGTCTCAGGAGATTTGGAGTGAGATTTCTCCTTGCTGAAGGCTCTGACATGAGGAAGCAAAGCCCTGCCTCTACCAAGATGGCCTCCACACACAGTGCAGAATAAGGCATTGTAAGGGAGTAATGTAGAAAAGATCAGCTGCAGGAAGACCATACTAGTAACTAGTCCTTCGCTCTCCATAGATAGAGGACAGAAAGGCTTAAAGGTCCCCACACACCTTACGATAATCGTACGATAATCGATGGAAATCCCGCGATCGTACGATTATCGTAAGGTGTGTGGAAGCCGTGCGACCTCTACTACTGTAAGGTCGCACGACTTTGAACTTACGGACATGTTCGAAAACCCGCCGAGCATCGTACGACGTTCGGCGGGTTTGTGGCATGTCCGTACGATAACAGCTGTACGGGCCCGTGTGCGCAAGCGCACACTGCCCGTTCGGCACTGCGGTCATCGGAAGCACGCCCCAGGGGCGTGGCTTGCGATCATCGCAAGTACGATCTGCCTATGCAAGATAGGCAGATCGTACGTTTTTTTAAGTACCTTACAACCATCGCAAGACAAAAGTCTTGCGATGGTTGTAAGGTGTGTGCCCAGCCTAAGACTCAGAAGTTTATTTTTTGCTGTCTGTGTTCCATTGAGGAGATTTTTCTTCATTTCCACCAATCAACATGAGGAGATCCCCTCATAGACAACTGCCATCGGAAAGGGTGTCCTTAGTAGAAGATTTATCCTCATTTCCTGTATGGGTGACAACTGCCATTTTTTATATTTTCCATCATTTTCTGTCTCTGTGACAATGGTGAGAGAGGGTGAATCTCCCCAGTGGAGGTGGAAACAATAAAAACTTGACAAGTGTCCTAATCCTTCCCTACCCCATGTAACCAAAAAAAAGAAAACTTTGGCTATACATATACTTTGTAAATCATAACAAGGCATTCAGTGAACTGCAACATTCCATACAATATCCATGATCTATGTGCACAGGCTAAGAATAGGCTAGTTGGGTTTACTTTGATTCCCCACTTAACAGGTAACTGGGCACGGAGTCAATAAATTAGCAATTATGAAGATTCTAGAGTATTGACGGTTCTAAGCATTTGACACTCACCCTAAAATGTGCTGTAAACCCCAGACACCACATACAGAGAAAAGGGGCAAGTTTATCAACTCACTAACATAACAAAATCCCCCCAAACTCCCAAACATTTAGGCAAATAGGCACTGCAGATGTGATAAGTGTAGGAAGGCCCCTAAACTATGGCAGACTTTTCTGAATGACAATTTATTCCTCCTGGAGATCCCTGACAAGGGGCTCGTTGCACCTTAGTATAGCCTGGTAAAGCTTCTCCTTGTCTGTGTGGCCCCAGCTAGCTGTATATTGATAGAGCTGCCTTATCTTCTCTTGGTGAGGTTCCCTCCTACGTATATTGTCATACTGCTCCTGTGTAAGAAGACTATGGCCCAGCAGATCATCCAGAATTGGGTCTATGTGGCACAGTCTTTCGATCAGATCCTTTCGGTATTTATCCACAAAATGTTCTAGTAAAGAAGATTCACCTGAAATAAAAAACATAAATATTATAAGATTATTGTTCCACTCACTCAGCCGTCACTGGGGATTTTTGCTCCTGGGAGGGTAGCAACATACAGGCGAGTATTTGATGGGCAAGGTAACGGCTTTTAAAGGTGTGCTAAATAGCTCTCAAGTCTGGCACAAGTGGTCCCTCGATTATTATTCCCAGTCAGTATTGCGGTATGTCTTGCCAAATGTGCTATTGCAGCTTAATACAGCTCCAGCATATGGAGGAAAACTGAAAGATGATCACACGGTGGGAAAACTGATTTCCTTTTTACTTATCACCGGGGAAAAGCACCAGAAACCAGAGGAACGCCGAGCTTGAAGTAGAGAGGAATCTTCCGATTTATTAGAGTGGGTCCATATACCGGTTTTCCTGTTTTTGGATTCCAAAGCTATAGCAATTCAGACATTGGGCACCTTTGAAAACCCAACAAATTACAGTTCCCTTACCATATTCCATCTTCAGCCGGTCTGCTGATCTCGATAAATCTTTTAAATCCCCTAGAAAAATAATAAAGATGACAGGGATTACTTGCAATGTATTTATCTAAATGTTGATAAATTTGCTGTAGCTCACACGTGAAAACTTTGGATACAGCCGAACTTAAAGCGTATCTACAGCCAACTTTTTTTCCCCATAGTTTTGGATAAAGCGGAGGATAAGAACCCTATTCAGGTTTTTATTTTTGGAGGTCATATCTGAAAGAAGAACTTTGCTCCCCACTTCTTTTTTTTTAACCCCCTCTTATCTTTTGTGCAACATTTATCTCAGTTCACATACTCACCCGCCCAAGGAATCCAGCAATGTCCCACTGCAATCCACTGCTCAGGTGACACAGGCCGGTTCCTGTGATGGCACCTTCCTGCTACTTAGTCATTGAGAGCAATTTGCCTCTTTTGGGTTCAGGCAGCCAGCCCCCAATAACTCTGCCAATCGGCCGCTATGTGTCTCTAGTCCTGCAGCCTCTTAGGATCTATGTTGGGGATGTCCCGGGAGGCTGTGGGAGCAAGACACATCACATTCGCCTAGGCAATACGAATGGTGGTAGAATTAAAATAAAATAGCAAAGAGTTATTTTCTCCATCTTGTGATGGAGGAAAAAAAATGACATTACCGGACCCATGTTAGTGTGTAGGCAGTTGGATCTAAATGGACAGGCTTCTGCTTACATCCAGTCACCCTGATCTGGTGCGATCAGGTCCGGTGAAACTGATCTCTGATCGGTTTGCTGTTCCGGACCTGGATGGAGTCGGAGTAACTGGATGCCCTTCCCAGCAAGGACACAGACAACAAAATAAATAAACAGAGGTTCTAACTCTTTTAACCCTTCTGTCTCCATCTCAAAGATTTACCCTTACCTCTTGTGTTGGTGACATAACAGGAAGTGAGTAAATGATCCCCTAATGGAGACATAGCAGTAGAAACCTAACAGACGTTCTAACCCTCAAAACCCACAAAGGATTTATGGTGTAGACAGATTACAGAGTAACAACTTTAAACTTTCAATTTATTCCTTTCTCGGTTGGAAACTGACAGCTTGTCAAGCAAATTATCCAATATGATAAAACATGAATGTTACCTCTCGTTAGCATAGTGTCCCACACTGTTTCTTTAGTGCTTTCTTCTGCTACGTGTAGAAAAATGTCAATATTGTTTCCTTTTACACTGATCTCCGTGAACTGGTAAGGCTCGGAGTGATGACTGGACTGGAACTTAAGAGTCTGAAGAATGTTATCAATAAATCATCATTAGATTTGGTTGTTGGTCATTGCATGGATCTATTTATCATTCAACTACATACATCAACTTAATATGAAAAGCAAACTTATGGGGTCAACCTAACTGGTGAAATAGCACCAGGTACTTAGCATAGGCTCCTCTAGATTCCAGAAAGCATCTGAAGAAACTGTACATGGTATCTTGAGATCCTTAAAACATGGTCCTCTCTTATAAAACAAAGAGACCATGGAAAACTAGGCTATTCACTTTCTCAAAGCAGAGCAGGTGGTGCAGGAGAGGAGGTCCACCTCATGACTATTGCAATGCTGATCACTATTTGCTGGACAAAGAGTGCCCAAGGTTTACGAGATCCTCGTCCCTCTGAACACCCAATTTACAGATGGATACTGGAATAAAGATGTGCCTCCTATAGACTATGGACCACTTTACCAGGGAAACATCTCATTGGTTCACCTTTAGCCATTATAGGTCACATCTGAAACTGCTCCCTCATTGGTGACCTAACATCATTGTACACTTCTAGTATATGAATAGCATGCTGAATTGTTTACATACCGAAATACAATTTATAATTTTAAGTTACAACCTATTTTCAATGAAATATGGTGAGTAGCTAACCTAATCTTTTTTTGTTTAATATATTTTTATTGCACTTCATTTTAATATAATTTATACAGTACATTTTATATAGCATATATTAAATACAAAGCCCACAGATACACACAAATACCTCATACCTCAACCACTCATGTACATTCTTGCCATTTCTCACTCCCCCCCTTTTCATTTAATTCAATCTTTCCATTCTTTCCATTCTGCTTCTTCTGGAGGGATGGGAGGAAATGGCCAACTTTATAGTGCTATATATATTTATTCCTCCTTCTTTCCCCTCTGTGAAAAATTATCTCCCCATCCGCCTCTCTATGGACGAAAAACTTCTTCAACTCCTTTTTGGTGTCTCTTTTCCGTGTGTTCTATTAAGATGTCTTATGGACAAATATATTGGCTATTGTGTTACTTACCCTATTTCCTCTGATCTACTCTTCTCACAATATTGTGATCCTATTCTTTGTGTAACCCTTTAAATATCCTCCCCATTTCAAACCATTAAACCTCACTTAAAAAAAACAAAAAAAACCTTAGATTAAAATGGATAGTTCCTGGAAGATAGCAAAAACAGATCTGAATTACAAATGTGCCAGGCCTAATACTTATAAACGGCCCTAAAAATTATATAATGATTAGCATTGTATCATTGTTTCATTAGGCCATGTTTAGGCTTCCTTGTCACCTTTATAAGGACTTGGGTGTGCCATTTGTCGTTTTTGCAAAGAGTATGTATTCATTTAAAATATTTATATTGAAATTAATAATGACATTGGTCCAAATAACTTTTTACAGATCTGTCTAAAATGAACACCAGCCTGAAATTCAAGAAATCAAAAATTAGCTTGACTACAATTTGGGAACAGGTTGAATAATTGTAAAAATTTGATAATTTCTAACCAATATCAATAAGACATCCTGAAATGATTAATTATAACACTAGAATGAGTTTGAGTTTACATATAAATGTCATGGTTACCTTGGGGTGTACATAGGCTCCTGGGCGAACGTTGATGAGATATTTTATTTTTGTATATACCGTGTCACTGATCTGAGGAGGCTTTGAAATTCTCCGAAATCCAAACTTCGTTTTATCCTTGTCAAGTTTCTGAAGCAGAATTATAATAGGTACAGATCAACCGGTTTTCTAATACATGATTGCCACCATAACTAGTGCAGGAACAGAGTGGAGAAACTTCCCAATGTGTCTTGGAAGTAAAGCATTTTTATCTAAGTTCGGGCCCAGATATTTCATGGTAACAAATAGTGGCCACATTGTAAATGGATAACAGAAAAAAAATGAATAACAGGAAATATAATGGACAATCATGGCCAAATGGCTGGTTCTTTGTAAAGTACAACCTATAACCCACTACAAATTTCCAGGCACTCCCCAGCTGTGATATTCCTTTGCTGGAGGTGGATGTCCAAACATGTGTGAGCTCAATGTTGGATGCAGTCAAAGCAGACACAGGGTTAATGGCGTCCTCTCCTCCTTCACATGACAGTGTACATGCCTGGTGACTGGTGACTCAGGCCTTGCTCCCTCATACTAGAAAGGGACCAGGGGGGAGGGTAGCGAATGTGAGTATCACTAGGTAGAGTTGTTCTTTCAAGATAATTTTTTAAAGCCATTTAAAAATGTCAAAAAAACCTTATGGAACTCTTTTACCTCTTCGATGTGTGCAATGAGCGGCAGTAGATGTAGATGAATTTTATATTCTTGATATTCCGGTTCTCCCGGACAAATTATCCGGAAGTAGATGAGTACAACTCCATGAATGGGGGTCTTCTTTTTCCCAAATAACAGCAGAGGGCCCAGACAGGAGAAGGTGGGATTCTCCAAAACTATATAAAAAGGTTCCACTCGTGTTGGTGTTTTCAAGGCCATGTTCCCAGATGTGAAGTGGGCACATTTAATACTTGATTGGTCTTCAGTAAAACCTGTCAAATAAATAATATCTTCTAATATCTTAGAATAATATTTTAAGAAAAAGATGAAAATCTGTATCAGACATGATTAAGACATTAAATCTAAAAGCTTTTTTTTCTTTGCCTCAAGAAAATTACTCACAAATGGGCTTATGCAAAAATCTGAATAATTTACCTTAAAGTCTATTTCCAATTTTTCTGCCAAATTGGGATAACACCTATTTTAGATTTGTTTTATGTTCCCATTCCCATAGCATCACTTAAAAAATCTATTTTTTTAAGATCCTGCTTACATTTTCCTAAAATTATTATTTACTCTAACCTGAATTTTCCTCTGGAATGCAACGGAATTCCTTGCATTCCTTGCATTCTCTGTACAATTCATTGTACAGAGAGGCTCCAAAGGCTCCAACTACACAGTCACAGCCAAAATGTAGCAAATATTTTTTTAAAAATATTATTATAAGGTTTGTGTGTGCTGCACTGGGTTGGGAGCTTATGCAGGAAGATCTTCTTTTTAACTGGAAGCACACGAAATAAAGTAATAAGGCTTATAACTAGAACTTAGTAGAAAGATAGACGCCGCTCCTCCACGGCTGCAGGGGAAAAACCATACAGAGGTGCCAGCCGGCTGAAGCTTGTCCACACTCCAGCAATCACTTTTATCAGGATGAAAGAAAAGAATCCGGCCGCACTACGTTTCTCACTTGCCGTTATTTTATTGTGGATAGTACAGATCACACAGAAGCATTTACTCAAGTTGGCCCCCTCTGATGCGTTTCACCCAATCCGGGCTTAGTCGTAGTCCGGGCAAGGACAAAGCCCGGATTGGGTATAATGTGTCTGAGGTGGGACTACATGCTGCTCTGTGACCTGTACTGATTACAATAAAATATCAGCAAGTGTGTCAGAAACCACTTGCTACTGCGCATACTTTAAGGTAAATTATTCAGATTTTTGCATAAGCCCATTTGTGAGTAATTTTCTTGAGGCAAAGAAAAAAAAGCTTTTAGATCATCAGTCCAGTTTTCCGTACTGCGGGTAAACGGGCACTTTCGTGCACCACGGAACAGCCCCGCAAAAATGCACCAAACGTCGCACAGGAAGTGATGCTGCTTCCTGATGGATCGGCCTATTTAAAGCCAGCCTACCTGACTCCAAGTTGCTGGATTGTCTTCAGCTTCCCCTGTGTTCCTTGTGCATCTGATTTCCTTGCTGACTTTGAGCCGGATTATCCCTGACCTTGTTGATTGCTGCATGCCCCTGACCTCCTACTTGCTCACTGGACCTGCCTCTGTCTCCTGCTTTTGTATTTTGCTGCCCGACTGGCTTGTTTGACCTCGATCTTGGATCCTGCTCTGCACTCCGCTGCCTGCCTGGTTTTGACTACAGCTCAACCGGACTCGATCCATGGCCGGAACTCCAGCTTGCACGGTGTGATCACCACTGGCACCTGTGCCACTCGCTGTCCACTCAGACTCTGTTTCCAACTCCAGAGTCTTTGGGACACGAGGTGCAAGGGAAGCCTCCTCCCTACATTCAGTCTCCAACCAGGTACGTGACTAAGTGAGATATGGAGTGCAGCCAGATTCTTTTCTTTCATCCCGATAACATGGCTTGTAACTCATATAAATAATATACTCCGGAATGGGAAATTCTGTAAAGAGGAATTCTCACTTTTGGCTCTCTGAGACTTTGATGAGATTCTGAACCTTCTAAAGCTTGCCAGCGTTAGACGATTTGTGAGCTATGGAAGACAATGTAAGGCACAACTCTAGTAGAGACCTTTCCAAAGATTATTATTATTTATTTGTTCCTAACTGGGTTAGAAAATAAAAACAGTTGACTTACTTCTCAGGCACAGATAATGTGGCAGGTACACCGCTGACACCGCATTGTTCATTGGGTGCTCACTGGTTTTTATGTGGAACAGAGGACCGATAATCTCATATTTACTACCAGAGCTTTCCTCCAAGTCACCCCAGGATTCCAAATAATATTCAATAACCACGGGACCGGTGACCTGAAATTTAATTCCCGTCTTCTGGCAGCAGAAGAGGCCGGCACATCTCAGCTCCAACCTAAAAAATCCATCACAATTCGTATTAATAAACAATTAATAAACAATTTTAAAGTAATTATCATTTTAAACATGTTTAGGAAAACTATTTAATAAAACAAATTAAAAAGTATTATTTTTACTTAGGCCTTTTTTTTTATTTAATGTTTTATGAAAATTACTTTGCCATTTTAATATCTAGCCAGTAAAATTTGCTGAAACTCTAAAAAAAGATTTTTCTTTTGTCCTTACACTATGGCACCCTGGGGGATATTTCTCACTATATGTGTACACATCTCCACCAGTAATCTTATGTCTTACCTGTGTGACTGGCTGCACTGCACTGGAGCAGCACTGTATAGCCACTGAACAACATTTGTGGCAATTGTCTCTCAAAAAGCACACTGTAATTGTTAAGATAAAACCTTTCTTGTCTCTCCCTCTTATACTGTTGCCTAACTAACTGCTTACATTTTGCCCAGCCAGTGAACAATATGTGTAGCTATTGTCTCTCAAATAACACATCCTAATTTCTGTCAATATAAAACTTGTCTTATCTCTTCCTCTTATACTGTGGCCTAACTAAGCTGCTTCATTCTGCCCAGCCACTAAACAATATTTGTGGGTATTGTCTCTCACATACCACACTCTACTTTCTATGTCATGATAAAACCTGTCTTGTCTCTCCCCTCTTATACTGTTGCCTAACTAACCGCTTACATTTTGCCCACCCACTGACAATATTTGTAGCTATTGTCTCTCAAACAACACATCCTAATTTCTATACGAATTTAAAACCTGTCTTATCTCTCCCTCTTATACTGCAGCCTAACTAAGCTGCTTACATTCTTCACAGCCACAGAATAATATTTGTGGCTATTATTTCTCAAATAACACACTCTACTTTCTATGTCAAGATAAAACCTGTGTGGTCTCTCCCTCCTATGCTGCAGCCTAACTACGCTGCTTATACACTGGCCAGCCACTGAACAATTTTAGTGGCTATTGTCTTTCAGATAATACATTCTATACGTTTTGTTGCAAGATAAGAAACCTACTTTGTCTTTTTCTATTTGCTGTCTATTCAAGTGCTCACATGCTGTCCTGACGCTTGCCAATTTCTACCAAACACACATCTGAAGTCTACATTTTGAATATTTTGGAAATAATTGGTGAAACGGGTGGAAAGGGGTTCAGGAGAAGTGGGATTGTGGCTTTGATGTGTTTTTGTGCTCTTTGTAACAGTGTTAATTTATGTTAATGTTTTCGTCATAGTTTTCGTCATCTGCATGTTTTCACTGATGAAAACTAACAGGCTTATTCCCAAAAGGGTGAAGAGTTTGGAGAAGGCAGGAGAAGTGAACAATCTAGGCCAAAACAGCTGATTTGAAAAAAATTCTCCAATTCCGCTCACTTCCCAGATCAGCTGCGTTGTCCTAGATTGTTCACTCCTCCTGACTTCCCCAAACTCTTCACATTTTTGTGAATAACCTTGTAAATAAAAAAGTTAATAGGACTAAAATTATGACGAAAATACATCGGAATTTTCTCTACTGGAGATTTAGTTGACAAAACTAAACTATAACTAAAATAATTCAGATAGCTTAACCTCCCTGGCGGTATGATTCTTTTCTTTTTTCGTTTCTTTTTCGGCTCGATTTTTTCCGCTATTTTTTGTTTCCGTTTTCTTCTTTATTTTTTTTAATCTCCCGCCGGTTCTGCCCCCGTACGCTCGCAAGGGACGGAACCCAGAAGACAGATGCCGGTGCTGGCCGGAGGACACCGTGCGGCTCGAGGGACAAGGTAAGTGAATACTATGCGGTATTCCCGAGTGTAGCTCAGGGTATGGAGAAGTAACCCTGAGCTACACTCGGGAATACCGCCAGGGAGGTTAAAGGCATCCATCAAGTGTGTAATTTAAAGGATTGGTGTTTTTCCCATGTCGCTTTCAAATCACATTAAAGGAACCCTCTCCCCACGGCATGGCATGGACCCTCCCACAAATCAAACCAGGCCAATTTATTAATCACTACCCCCTTATCCTTGTAGTGCCATTTGCCTGTGCATCAAACGTAGGGGTATGGGTAAGTAGCTCCTGCCTGGGCTCCTGACTAATGAATAATATCACACTGGTGAAACCCACTCTGAGCTTTGAACATTTCCTTCCAGCCAAATAGCTGAGATGGCATAAATGCCTTCTGAAGCTTTCAACATTAGGCAGAATGTTGCAACTAAGCAAACACAATTTCAATACAGTTATGTTTCCTCAGTTCCCTCAAAGTACAACTAAAGGCTGATTTACGAGAGTTTAAACAAGTCCCAAATCCAGTTAGTAGGTGATGCACAAGCCTCAAAAAGCTAAAGGAGAACTATGAGGTGAGTGAAAATCACTCAGCCTCATAGTTTGAGTCGATGTGTGACAATTAAACTGTCAAACGTCGGCTCAATAGATCTGGAAGTGGGGAACACATACCGTCGCTCGCTCACTTCTCGATCATCTCCCTGCACTTCTCCTGCCATGCAGAGAGCCATGACTGACATTCCTGCTGAGATTCCCCGATTCCAGCGCTGACTGGAGGAACGGACGGGGAGGGGGTGTGTACAGCTGGCTCTGCCTCTAGATAGGCAGAGCCAGCTGTCACTCACGCAGCTGGGTGGATCTCGACAATAATGTCAGGATCCGTCCTGGCTGCGGCGGTCTCAGTATACCGCAAGCTATATACTGAGCTTTGGGTCACGGGAGGACGCTAGTTTATGTCCTCCCATGACCCTTAAGAGAACTATGGGGAAAAACACTTGTCCCATAGTTCTCTTTTAACAAAAAATTTCCTTTACCTCCACTGACTGAGCCAAATCCTCTTTTATTTCTGTCACACGCTCCCCCCTCCCAGACACTGCAGATTACAGTGGGAGGATTTCAGCAAAAGAGGCAGAGCTCGAAAAAGTGGATTAGGTGTGGAGAGGTGTTGACTGGCAAGCTGCAGGTTTGTGAATCAGCAGTGATAGCCGCACCCCCGCAAAAAGCACAACCTACATGAGAGTGGAAACTCTGCTCATAATTCAGAGCAGAGTTTCTGCTCTTCTGGCATTGGACTCTTCTGGCGTTGGACTTTCAGCCCCGGTGATCTGCAGAGATGTCCATCTGCATCCCGGACAAACCTCCAACCATAAAACTCCTTACCGCTTATACTGTAAACAACTCACTGAAATATCTTTGTTTATAAGTTCATCTTACTTTATGGTCTTAGAGCAATGGCATAAATCAGTTATATGTGGAACAAATATGTCAGAGATTAGATTTAATGTTTAGAGAATTTTCCAAATTGGGAAAGTATTGGCACCAAATCAAATAATCATTTTAATTGAGCATTATATCGTTATGAAGGATAAAGTCTGGCTATAAGCCCCAGTTTTGTATTATCCTATATTGTTGCCTTACCTGAATACATTTTCAATAACATCTGGATTCAGGACAGCACCGGAATCCTGAAACTAGAAGCATGATGAAGGAAGGAAGGAAGGAATTTGTGTGACTTTCAATGTAACTTTCTGTTCTTATGTTGACAGAATGCACAGTATTATTTAAATTCACCTTTCCACACAGTCGGCACTCCATATGGCGTGAGAGGACTCCAACTGTTCTCCTGGTGCAATTCATATAACCTAATAATGAAATTAAAGTATAATGTATAGCAGTTATATAGTTATTGACAATGCAAAATAAATAACAATTATCATCTCTGTAATTACTTCAACACCCACATCATCATTTTCAAATGTTAGAACAATTGTAAATTCTTTTAATTTTAATTTTCTTTTAATTCAATCTGAAGTTACATGTAATATACAGAAAATCAGATGCTGATGATTTTGCAGTGTCAGGTAAATGTACTCAGTTTGACCAGTTCATAGTGAGCTAGTAAAGAGATCCATTGGATCCATAAATGCTATAGGTCACTTATTGTAGAGTCCAAAGTATTCTCCACATCTCCATAAGATGCCACTCCACTGGGACATAGGCTCTTCTTACAATGGCATCTGGTCACTGGCTACATCCAATGGGGAATCCACATTTATGGACACAAGAGCTTCTTTACCTTGTATAATAGCAGTACCCCAACAAGGATGCACATATTATCATATAAGCACATTATATAATATATCTATTATGTAATTAAGGCAGTATCAAACATTGCCCATAAATGTGTGATCCCCACTTGGCCCTGGTGATGACCAAAGGACTTCACAAGAAGCGATGCAGAAGGGAACAGGTAAGCAATCCTTTGGATCACTCTTGCAGTTCACTGTGTGAAATAATTTGCTGGACAATTCAGATTGGCTCCTCTAGTGAACCTCTAATCAAAGCAAATTGGCAATAATTTATGGTGATGTTGATGAATGTGTACTCTACAGTAGCAGTATATTAAGTAAATTTGCTCTGGAAGGGGTGCCAATATATGGGAGATTAATTTGCTACATACCCTACACCGCTTCATGTTGGGTAAGTGGGTTATATACAGAATATATGTCATTATGGTAATAAACCATGCTTAGAATGAGTGGCTTACCTGAATGTATTTCTATGGATTCAAAAGCAGGTTCTTCAGTAGCAATGCCATAGGAAGATGGATCAGGTGGCAATCAGAGGAGAGATGATAATATGATAGAATAAAATACAATTTTGAATAGTCAGATTTCACCAGCATTCTAAAACACATATCATACATCTAGCCATACATTCAATGTCCCCAATTTTGAGGATCACAGGCTTTTGTGCCACTTCTGAACTGCTATATGGCAATGACCAGTCACTTATTATCACAAAGAGAGATTTTCCAAGATATGGGTATCCATCAGTGGTTGGCAAGGATTGTGGAGGGTCCCAGCAGATATCTCCCTACCTGTCATGTCTAAGAACTTGCTAATTTTGCCTTTCGGGTTTATTGAAAAATTAAAGGGGACCTGTGCTTTGTCTAAGAGGGAAAGTAACAGGTTCACTTAAAGTAAAACTGTTCTGCTGCAGGTCCCCAGAGCTTTTTGAGTTCCCTCCTCCAGCAATGGGAGGTCCAGCTTCCCCCTGGTTGCTCCTTCACTACTTCTGCCAGCTTCTCACAATCTTTCTTCAGGTCCCAAATCTCCAGTCTTTAGCCATTGGTTGGCCACAGATGATGTAACTTGCCATGGCGGATGTGCCACATTGTTCTGGCACCTGGGTATTACTTTTGGCATCTTACAGAGCTGAAGTGCTGTGAAACTACTGGGAGGGGGATCAGGGGGGAATCTTATATCTTATATATGCTGAATTATTGTTGGGAGGGGGAGTGGGATGTAGTCTGCTGAGTTAGTGCAGGGAGAGGAAGCAGAGTGAGCTGAGCTGCTCGGTTGCTGCTGAAAAAGGGGGATCAGGGGGAACTAAACTTATGAATTACTGCAGGGAGGGAGGGCATGGAGCTGGTGAGTCACGAATTAGATAGATATCATGGTGAGCTGAGCTGCTAAATCACCAATAGAAGTGGAAGCAAAGCGAGCTGAAATGCTGAGTCACTCCTAAAGGGGGGGAGGCAGGATGATCTCAAAGAACAACTTGAATCACTTCAGTGCTTCTGCTGTGAAATTTTAAGGATGAATTGTTCTAAAGTACTTTCAGCTAGGGAGGACAATGAGCGTGCATTTTGACTCTCACTGACTGCTTGCTCAGGGGGATCTTGCAGTAAAGGTCTGCTCTTACTGTCAAGACCCCCTCTCCCTTTCGAAATCACCTAATGTTAGTAGTTCCAAAATGTGCCTCTAAAGAAAAAAAAAGTTAGATTTATACTTACCTTACCCTGTCTTCCTTCCACAACCCCTGGCAAGAATGATGTCACACATCTTCCAGAGAGATCCTGGGTAATACAAAATAGCTGAAATCTAGTGAGAAGTCTCTCTTACTATGGTCTGGCATGTCTTCCCAAGAGATTTCATCTGCTCTACATTCACCAGGAATATTCCTAGTACAGGAAAACTATTTTTCTCTACAGGTACGTCTTGGAATTACCGATATTAGGTAATTTTTAAAGGGGAAGGGGCCTGCTATCATAGATTTTAAAAGAGTGCTTTGGTGTAGATTGTAGAAGGACATTATGTGGGGAATTAATCAAAACTGGGACAGAATCTGGAGCAGTTCCCCATGGCAACCAATCAGCTTCTCTCTTCAGTTTCTTCAGTTAAGCTTTGAAAATGAAAGAGAGAAGCTTATTGGTTGCCATGGGGAACTGCTTCATATTTTGTCTGCTCCAGTTTTGATAAATTCCCTGCTATGATTTTTATGCAGTTAGCAGTCACTGATAAGTTCACATTTAGCAGAAAATGACTTCTATCACTAAATAAGTAATACTCTGACTTACTTTCAACTGCCGTTGATAATGGATCCCATTTTTTTTGGTACTGGCTTTCTAGCATAGACAGTTCATCATGGTTATACTTCCAAAGAGCATCATAGAACAGGTCTTTCTTCCCATGGTCCCAGGAGCTGATTATACCAAAGAGTTCACTCATCTTATCTCTGGATGATGGCTTGCTAATCAGATTCTGGAAATCTTCTTGTGTGGTTAGCATCTTGTCCTTCAGATCAAATAGAACTGGATCAACAAACTTTATAACACGTTCCAGAATTGACCAGTGTCTGTCCAAAAAATGCTCCTTAAATGCATCTATAAAATGGTCAAAATAATTAAAAAAACAACAAAAAAGTAAACAAAAAGCTTTGTCATCTAGGAATCTGTTATCATCAACCCTTTGTTAACTGTGTTGTGCAGAAGGGGATCTTTCTCTTACAGGGACCACTTCAGTGCACACAACTGATTTTTCTTGGGTGGCCTTTGGTGGATTTTAATAGGTTGCTAATCTCAGAACACCTGAAGAGAGATTTCCACACTTCCTGTTCAGACTCCTCAACCGAACCACTACTATGACCGTAATATATATCAAAGAGTTCATTTGATATACCTAGCACCAAATACCATCCACAATTCCTAGTTGTTTAATTTTAATAAGAACAAATATTTAGCTTTTTAATAGGGATGCACCAATACCGTTTTTTTGGTATCGCATACGAGTACCGATATTTTGCTTTCGGTACTCACCGATACCGAGCACCGATACCCGTGCTTCTTCTGCCATGCACCTGGCTTCTTGGGCAATCAAGAAGCTGGTCGGTGGTTAATGACACTCCGCCCATCTTCCTGATTGCCCATGTTGTTTGGCCGACTCGATGCTGATTGGCCGGAAAAACGGCTTCCAAGCCAATCAGCTTGGAGCTGGTCAAACAGCATGGAGTGGCTTTCCTGATTGCCCAGGAAGTCGGCTCCATGTTCCTCTATGGCACTGCCAGTCAGAGGAAGATTTCCGATATCGGGGAAGGTATTGGAGCATTTGTGTGAGTACGAGTACTCGGTATCGGTATCAGTGCATCCCTACTTTTTATATTTGATTTTTTCCAATTAAATTTGCTTTAATTTCCCTTCAGGGTGTCACGGCCTCTAACGTGACCCTGCATAAGATAAATACAATTTTGTATTTTTCACTTTTATAACCCATTTATTTTACTGTTTCTTATGTCTCTTTGAAGAGGTTTACACCCATCCTCCAGGGATGAGTTCCACACCAAAGTGACTTCACTGCCACAACTATGTTCATATTATCTGGTAGGAGATCACTCTAAAGAGGAGTATGTACATCCCGGGATAATCCCTCAGAATTCGGGACAGTTTACAGGAATGGGCACTAAACAAAAGTGTTTTCTATTTTTTAAAGGGGCTCATTTTAAAGGATCTGATTACCCTGAATATCAACACTTTTTTTTAACAGTACAGATTAGTTTTGGTGCTATATCCGTTTTTCTCCACTATTTCTATCATACTTACCAAGAGGTGACAATGGTGGAAGCTTGAGCACGTCTTTCGGTTCTACAAATGCACCTTCCATTAGAGAAATAATAGAGTATTAAAACAGCAGGTGGATATATTGTCACATATATAGTAATGTCAAAAGTGTTGTCAGTGAGATAGCAAGCTGTGTTGAAGAGATACTAGGATATGAGGTTTTTGTATATCCAAAGACAAATCAGATTTTCCTATTACTCATGATCCTTGTAAAATGTTCTAAAAATAATAGCAAATTATATTAACAGTTTATCGATTATAAATAGACCTATGATAGTTTAAGAAGGGAAGTATTATAAAAAACATTAAACTGTTAGTAAGAATACTGTATCCAGACTCACATCATGTGGTAAATGGGCCAACATACTGTATATATGGATGCAACATATCCTGGATATGGATCCTAACAACAGCATGGATGGCAGTGCCATAACTATGAATGTATGATAGGACCCCGTGGCAACACCATTAGGGTCTCCTTGTCTCTCTGATCTCCTTCCCAAGTCTTGGAATCATCTGGTCATACAGAATACTGTTGGCTTTTATAGCAATTCTATAGAAATTCCAAAATATATTTACAGTGGTTTTATCCAAATGTGCTTGCATAGTTAAGTCCTTGATGGATGTATGGTTCTGCCTACATTAAAAATACACAAACCTTTACCATGCTTGAGGGAAGCTTAAACCTGCATAGTAAGTTTTGCATCAGTATGATATACGACTGCCATTATGTGACTGTTCTCCTGAAGAGCTTTATTCTGTTTGTATACAAAGTGGCCAGGATCCAGGGTAACGTCATGACCATATTTGGTCAATTATGTCACCCAGGATCCACATCTGCTCTGTTTACTTTACTGCAGCAGAAAATTGGGAGATATAATTTACCCACAGGAGTGTGGCAGGGCAATATTGTTGCATCAGCGGGTCATCAGGCATTGCCTATCATGATTGATGTTGGATCTACATCAACTGGATGATGTGAAAGACATTGGATGTACAACACACAATGTTTATTTATTTATTTATAATTTTGATAAAGGACTTTTTTTAATGGTGGTTGTGCTTTTACTGTATTTGCTATTTAATTGATTTGTGAATGGGTAACAAGGAAGGATACCCTTTATTCATTAATGTAGGAGGAAGGGTCAGATATCTGGGGGGGTCATTATTCTAAAGGGGGCTTTCAGATTCTGATAAGTCTCGCCTGCAGACCCCAACATGCTTTTATCTCCATCAACATGGGGGCAAGTTGGCTTTTGCAGGGGGAGTAGAACTTTGTGCCCCCGCACAAGGTACTATCCCAAAGTTGAGGGTCTGGTATGGTATGGTTCAGGAAGGAGGGGGTATGCACGCATGATGCCCCCTTTCCCTAAGCAGTCAGGACAAAGGTCTGGTATACATTTTGAGGGGGCCCCATGCCTTTTTTTTCGTAAAGGCTTACAAAAAAGTGTACCGTCCATTTAATAATATTAAAACGCATCCATGCCTGGATAGGAATTTTAAGGAGGACCTAATTTTTTTAAGAACAGTTCAAATTTTTGTAAACAATGTGTAACCTTATCGGAATCTGGAAGCAAACTGCATCTGCCATTTTGCGGAGGTAGTGCTACCACTGCAAAATGACAGATCTCTGACCTGCTGCTGAATGTATACAAACTGTCTGGCAATGCTGGGTGACATAATTGACCCAAAAGGATTATGGCCATACTTAGTCAATGACATCCCCCTGGATCTCTACTGATTTGTTTACAATTTGAAACCAGCCTGTGGGAAGCTGTAATATAATGGCAGTAGTGATATTGCTGCTAAATGAATTACTTCCATCTGCATCAGTCAGAGGTTTAGGAGGGCAGCTGGAGTGGCCAAATCGGGCCATTTCATTTTCCTATTCATTGAATTGTGAACAGGCTTAGGCTTGGGCTTGGATCAAACTAATAGTCAGCTTGAGCCCATTGAGCCCAAAGCTCATCTCTATTTATTTGAACAGCATTCACCTGGCAATCTGCAATCCTATGGAGTCATGCAAAGAGTTCTTCATTGATGTAAGGGCCATGATAGAAAAACCCTGCCTAAAAACTGTTGAATGAAGTCTATGGGAGTGAAAAGACATACAGAGCCTTAGGTAATGGTCTTTTGATGGTCTTCTATTCTCACACCCCTAGTGGGGCCTTACCCTTACTGTTGGTGGGATAATGCTGCAATGATTCTCTGTGGAGAACTGCCAAGAGTCACATATCAGTTCTACATGGAGAATCATAGAGCAATTCAAAGATGACTACATCCAGGCTTGATGTAGGTAGACTAGGTGGGTTGTATAAGGGGTAATTTTGAATGACACACTGTGAAGGTGGTACACAGCTGTTTGGGAGGCTTGACTAATTAAAGATGGATGATAGTCCTACCTTGGAACTGGGGAAGTCCATACCAATACAGATAATCCGGAGGAGAGACATCAGATAAGTCTCCATGGAAAAGAGCTGTATGTGTGCAAAAAGCAAAAGGAAGTGTTAATCTTAGTGCACTTTGATAGATAAAAATCCACCACTTTTACAAGCAACCCCGATTACTGCAAGCCTGTTGTTAAATCTGCGGAGCTTATACATTTTGGGTTTTCTGCCTGTGCTGTTATAGGTTACATTGATCCTAGCTCTGTGAACAACAGAACACCTCCTCTCCTCATGTTACTAAGAAGAAGAGAAGGTGAGGTGTTCTGTTGTCCTGCCCTAGGGTGAAAACACTTCTTTTCCATGGATACAGTAAAGTATAGTGTTGTCACCCTAGGACAGGAAGTGTGTTACTGGCAGGATCACCAGGTGAAAATAAATGCAGCCAGCACATTTTGGTTTAGGTACATGTTACATTTTTGGAATTAGGATTATTTTACGTTTTTCTTACGTTTTCCATTTTTTTCTGTGATTAGTAACCAAGCTTTGCTTCTCCCTGTTTTCCTTCTTATGTACTTGCTCGTCTTTGAAAGTAGACATTTCCAACCCTCACAGTTACTGAGATGAGTCATTATTGCTTTGACATGAAATATGAAACTTTCCAGAAGCGCATTGGTCGCACGGGGCTGGGAGATGGGTGTTGGTAGGAGGAACTCCACACATGGCTATAATTGTGGGGTAAAGCTATTTGGAATCTGGGAGGGTTATGAAAAATAGGGTCAGAATGTGGATGCCAAGGCATATGCTTCGGCTCAACTGAGCTGCAGTGACAGCCGAATCGTGGAGGAAGGTCAGCCGAAGGGCCGACCGATCTCCACACAAATGACAGCTGGGCAGAGGCAGTCGTGATCTCACGACTCGCTCCGCCTAGCTGTAATGATAGATCAGCATCCCCAAATGACCCGGGGATGCTGATCTGTTATTAAACAATAACAACTGGGCATGGCTAGCTGTGATGTCATGACCGGCTTGGCCCACTTGGCCAGGACCTGCTAGAACACTCTGGCAGGTGTCGGCCAATAAAAACAGTTGGGCGGAGCTAGCTGTCACCACTAGCTCCGCCCGATTGTTTTTATTTTGCCAGCATCTGTCAGATACTTTATGATGCGGCTGGAGTCTGGTCTGGTCGGCATGCAGCATTTTTTTTTCTTAAATATTTAAAATTTTCCTATTTTAAAAAAATGTTTAAAGTGACATTAAACCCTCAGATTTTTTAACATAAAACAATACTGTAATGTGCGCCTTACTGTAATCCATGGTCGTTTCCCTTCTCTTTGCTGCTCTTCCTTTTAAAACTGTATGTGTTCTCATGCTTGGAGAGAACTTCCCTTTTCAGCTCAGGGCCTCTTCCTGTAGTGCTGGCTCAGGTTACAGCCTATACAAACGTATAGGCAGACACCGTGAGAGACAAGGCAGTCTGCTGAAAAGGGAAGTTCTCTCCAAGCATGAGAAGACATGAGGATTTAAAAGGAAGAGCAGCAAAGAGAAGGGAAACAAAAATTGGATTACAGTAAGGCACACATTACACTATTGTTTTATGTTAAAAAATCTGAGGGTTTAATGTCACTTTAAATAATTTTTCAACTTTTTTTTTATTATTTCACTTATTTTCTATTCTGCTTGCTACCTCGGATTTACCGAGCACAATAGCCGAGCCGAATGCAGCACGGTTGCATTTGGCTATTCACTTACTGCTGTTCGGCCCCTCTGTGAATAGGGGTGAACAGCAGCGAGTGAGCTGCCGGAGCTTTGGCTCAGCCGATCCAGATGTTGGATCGGCTGAGTTGAAGTCCTTCTGCACTTCGGCTCAGCTTGTTCGGCTGACCAAAGGCAGCCGATGTAAGGGTGATTTTTAGGCGATGTGGGGCTGATTTTAGCTGATGTACGGCTGAAATCAGCCGTACAAGCCTGAAGTGAACATCTGAACAGTGTTCGGCTCACTTCACTTCAGCTCAGTAATTCACTCGGCTGCCTTCAGCAGCTAAGTGAATAACTCCCTAAATATTCACAATTTTACCCCAAATTCTTGGATTTAAAAAAGTGTGAATCTTGAGTTAAAACATCAATATTATCATTTGACCT
>NW_017307458.1:88730-101634 GCF_000935625.1 Nanorana parkeri | reverse complement strand
CCTGAAATTAATCAAATTCTTCAAATATTCCTATTTGATTGTACTTTGTGATCATAACCTTTCCCTCCCCTGTGATCTATCGCTTTTCCTGCCTATTTCCTTTCTCATTATTTCTCAGCACTACTCCTTCTGTTCCTTAATCTTTTCATCTTCTTCCATGTTTTAATCACTGCATTACATGTGCCTTATTCAGGCATTTCAGCCATGTCTACTGTGATCCGTTATTTTGCACTTCCTGCTGTTGTTCTATTGGATTTTGCTGGTATATTCTCCATGCATTGTGACATGCATGCGGTTGTTGTATAATTAATACATGTTATATTGCATCATTTTTTGTTTTGAAAGATACTTTTAATAAAGATTGATATGCTTAAAAAAAACATCAATATACATATAACAGAACTCATAGACTGAATGTTGCTAAATAAGTTAGTCTAAAGGAGAACTATGAGGTGAGTGATTTACACTCATCCCCATAGTTAGAGCTGACGTGTGACAATGAGACTGTCACAGGTCGGCTCTTTTGATGGGAAAGTGAGCAGAAACACTCTGGCGATCCGCTCACTTCCCAATCCTCTCGCTGCAGAGCGGTGACTGTCAGTCATGCCTCCCTGCTATATGCTGAGTTTTGGGTCATGAGAGGACACTGTATATGTCCTTCTGTGACCCAGAGGAGAACTATGGGAAAAAAAAGCTTGCCCCATAGTTCTCGTTTAAATGTCAGGCACCTTTAAGTTATCTTCAGAACATTCACCTTTTTGTTTCAGCTTAACACTTACAAGGGATGTATGATAGTTCCAAGGCTCGTAATTCCTCATAGTTGTGTCTCCTCAGTGTGTCGTACACTTTGTCCTTGTTCGTGTAGCTCCAGTTATAAATCGTATCACAGAGCGATCTCATCTTTTCCCGGGAGGACGTCTTCTCTCTGATCTTAGCGTATTGTTGTGCTGTCAGCAAGCGCTGATCCAACAGATCTCGCAGAACTGGGTCTATATTTCTTATTTTTTCTACAAGTTCCTTCTGGTTTCTGTCCAGAAAGTGATTTCTGAAAATTGGCTGAGCATATAAATCTGATTAAAAGAGATAATACATGAGAGGATTTTTCTATTGCCACATGTTGTTACCAAGTACAAAGGAACATTTTTACATTTCTTTCTCTTTTTTTAATGGCTCTCATGAATCATTTAAAATAGATCTACCCACTAGATCTCAAGCCGGATGTGATTTCCTTAAACCTTTTTTTTTTTTTAAACTTCACAAAATATTAAAATTCTCATTTAGCCACAGCAACAGTACTCTGTGTACAGACTTGGTGCCTGGGGATCCTTGGTACTTGTTGTACAACCCACAGAATCAATAAATTAAAAATATCGGTTGTAGTTGCTTCTACTTTGGTTTAGTTTATTTGTTTTACAGCATCTTGTACTTTTCTCTGCTGTCTATTTACCTTTCTCTTTTTCCCTGGTCTTTTATAATGGATCTTTCTGAAGGGAATTTCAAATGTGGTGACATAATTTACACAGGAGCCACTAACGGAACTACCAGGGTCGCAGCAGTCGAATGTGTGACTGGGCCCTTGTGTTCCACCTCTTGGGAGGGCCTGGAAAGGAAGAAGAGGGCACGACCCAGTAACCTCATTCCTCCAGCAGAGATTGGTATAGAGTCTCGGACATTACTTGTCACACAGGCGTACAGTCAGATGAGGGGGTACAGTAAGATAGGGGGCACATCAAGATGGGTAAGGGTACAGTCAAATGAGGGGTATGGTCAGGTGAGGGTACAGTAACATGGGGAGGGGTACAGTCAGTTGGGGGATATGGTCAGCAAGGAATTTCCCACACAAAGTTGGAGAACCACACCAAGCACTCTGTTCACTCATTCCTCCAGTAACAGCCCCCTCCCTCTTCTATCTTTTTAATATCCTGTTTGACTGATGATGTAAGAGCCACTGGCAAAACTTCCATGGTCACAGCGGCTGCATGTGCGAGTGGGCCCTGGAGTTCTGCCACTTGGGGGAGGGCGCAAAAACGAAAAAGAGGGCTCTGCCCCGGTAAACGCCAGAACAACAACATTGCCTCCTGGGACTATAGTTCCCAGTATGCAGCATGCCAATTTTCTGCAGCTCCCTCTAGCAGTGGTGGGGAGTAGGGGGGGCCCTTCATGGTTTTTAGCACCGGGGCCCTGAGGTTTCTAGTTATCCCTCTGATAGGAGTGAAGCACTGATTGGTAAATGGTCTGTAACAACAGTGATCACTAGCAGTTGTGAGCACTGACCACCACAGGACTGAGGATCAGGCGAGTATATCTTTTTTATTTGTCCCCCTAGACCAAAACGAGCACTTAACCCTTGCAGTGCGCGGTAGCCCACTGCAAGTGTTAGTTTAAAACAAATCCTGGAGATCTTTTATTGCTCCAAACTCTTCATCAAACATCACACAGACTTACAGTATCTGGCATTCCCAGTTACCAAGTTCCTTATGATTTCGTAGTTGTATTTTTTCAGAGCCTTGTATACTTTTTCCTTATCAGGATAGTTCCAGGTCCTCACTGTATCATAGAGGGATCTCATCTTCTCCCAGGCCGTTGCCTTTTTCATTAGGTTTGTGTGCTGTCTTTGCGTGAGTAGCTGCTGGTCCCGGAGGTCATCCAACACGGGATCCACCATTATTATGTTCTTTATGAGTTTTTCTTTATATTTGTCCAGAAAATAGATTCTGGCTACAAGACAAAAGAAAAAAAAATACATATATACAATTACAAATTCATGCTTTCCTTTATTTTGTATTTGCCTCAAGGAACAAAACTGACCATTCCTGAACTGTTGTTTTTCATTGGCATTGCCTTATTGGTCTCTGTATTGGGCACTGAAGTGCATTATGGGATTCCTGAGCATGTGACTTGGAGGGTTGCATGCAATCTGCTCCTAGATTTAGAAGCTTCTGAGGCACACAGAAACAGTGAGACCCTAAGAAGAACAAAATGGATGGAGGGTCTGCATGATTAGGTGAAGGAACTGGTCGGAGAAAGGTTAAGGTGTGAGTTTGTTGAAGAGGGTGTAAGTCTTATCAGATTGATAGTTGGAGATCAGATGGGCAATGAGGAGCCACAGGGTTCTTGTTCCTGTGATGGCTGCCAAGTATTTATTAGAGACAGTTCAAGTAGAAAGAAAAATAAATCCTACATACCAGTCCTTAATTTTAAGGTCTGTAAGAAGTCAAAGGTTGGAAGGTGTAACAACAAAAACAGGATTATTGTACTTACTATAAAATCCTTTCCTTTGAGTCAATAGGAAACAGGAATTATTTAACCTTCGGGTTATACAGTCATGTACAGGTGGATTGGACACTGGCTGCCTAAAAAATACTGTATGGCATCCCAAGATAACCCACCTACTATTAGCATCCCTCAGTTTTTTAGCAAACCAGTAATGGAAAGCATGATCAGAAACACAGAAAGATGGGAGCAGTGTCCCTCAATGGACTCCAAGAAAAGGATTTTACAATGAGTACAAAAATCTAATTTTCTATCTCAACCATTGAGGCACAGAAAGCCTTTAACCTTTGAGTTATCCAAAAGCAGTCCAACTGAAGGATAGGCAACAGAGCAAACAATTGCGAACAGGTCCAAGAATAGAACAATGAGCTGGGGACTGTCTGTAGATCAAAAGTGTCCTGAAGGACCTTATGCCAAAAGCTGGTGTAGCACCCTCTACTATGTCACTATTAAATCTAGTATATATGTAGACTGTAATCAGTCTGGATGCTGATTGCTCTGAGTTCTGCAGGTTTCCCTAAGTCTGGTGGATTGATTGATTTTACCTGTTGCTGGGTTGGGGCCTCAGCATACAGTGTGGGAGGAACAATCCTCAGATTATGAATATGCATCTGACTCTGACCAATCCCTGAGCAGGCTGACTCAGAGGTATGGCTGGAGGAAGGTGATAAATGTTTGGGGACACCTTCCAGAACTCTCTCCCCTGGAGCCTCTCTCTGGGAGAAGGTCTGTGTGCTACAGGATGCCTGGTCTAGGCCTCAGCATGTGGCAGATGCTGGGGACCCAAAGGCCTAAGATGTTACTGAAGAGAATCCTTATGGAAGCTGGGCTGGAGGAAGAATCTGCTTACTGAGCAGTGTCACAAAGGAGCTGGTGAGAGCTACCATCTGGACCCTATAAGACATCCCCGCCCTACACTCAGGTATTATACAGAAGAGAAGCCAGTTGGTGCACAATAAGCAGTGGCGTCGCAAGGGGTTTCGGGGTGACACCATTGGAGGGGTGACAGTTAAATGACTTACAGTCATTTTGGTGTCACCCCCTCTGAAAAGTCGAGCACTTGGTCATGGACCGAGAGCCCGACACTATCAGGAGAGAGGAGGGGCCTGGAAGCATACCTTATTCTGCGTGGTGAACGTCCCTTCACCTCTCTAGTGTCTCATCACCGAGATGGCTGCTGGCAGGTACCAAGATGTAGCATACATGCCTGATCGCCGGTCCAGGTGCAGCGCTCTCTTGCTCCGCCCCCTCAGCTGTTTTAAGCAACGATTGCACAGTGGGCCGGCGTCCGTGCAAGGAGGAAGACGCCGACCTACTGTGCTGACATCCTCGTCTGGATCTCCTAATCCCCACACTACTTCTCAGGACTCTGTCCTGCAACCCAACTTGAGACAGCTGATACCTACCACAGCCTACTGCCACAGGCAGCCTCTAACCTGCAGGTAACCATTACCTCAATTCACTGTGTCCTATGGCCAGCTTGTGAACTTCCATTAATCATTGCTGGTTGTTTCAAACATTACTATTACCTGCTTATCAGCTTGTTGCTAATTGACTTTACTTGGATTAAAACACTGCTTTTGATTGCCACAACTTAGTCCTGTTACTATTGTAGGAAAGTCACTGGTCTTTAAACAGTAATGGCAATAAATGCAGCTTTATTGCATCCAACGAAAAAGTAACACAAATAAAAAGGCCTACTCCACCTTAGGAGGCTAACTAGACAGTAGTGTCCCTCACTACGTCCTACTGGAGCGGCTATTCCAGCTTCCAGTATAAATGGACAAAAACCACAGTCCAATACAAACAATTGTTCTGACAGACCTTATTCCCCAGATATGCAGACACTCTCCAGTCTGTGTCCATCCAGTGCAGCCTGGATCTCACTCTGAGCTCTCACTCCCTCTCCGTCACTATCAGGTGCAGGCTAATTAATAGAGAGAGAGAAAGAGAGGAGGTTTACCTGTTGGGCCAGGCTTTACCCTTTCCTAGCCAGGGAAAGCTGCCCTTTTCAACCTCTCACTGACATACACAGAGTCGCGTACCCTGTCACACTATTTATTCATGGTACATTACTGTCTGTAGCTGAGATCCTACCAGACCACGGCCAGTTCCTTACACAATCGGATGGCTGCGCATGTGCGATGACAACATCGCGCACACGCGTGACAATGTATCACGCCGGGGTGTTACCTGGTATCTCCTCCGGGTGGATCAAACAGATGCACTGCGCTAATCAATATCACAATAAGTGAATAATATAGTGTTAAATAACAAAAAGATCACATATAACCAATATAATGACGTCTGCACTTTCTTGAAAAAGTCTTTGTACGAAATGCGTCGAAAGAAGTGGACACGCACTGAGATTGGGACATGCTAAGTTGGAAGGATTTTAATTGTGTGATTATTTGACTGGCTTGTTCATGACGGATTGGAATATTGTTTGAAAAAGCGATTGTTTCTGGGAATCTTCTTTTTTTTGTGAAAGAGCACAGGGTCGAGGAAGAAGTTCCTATTACGAGTGGAGAGCAATCGTTCACTGTGATTGCGATCCGGGATTGTTATGCCTCTTTGATCATGGCTGGCAGTTAGGAGAGCTCAATTCATATCCAGCAGCTCCTTAGGGGGTGAGCACTACACTGGCATCAGACAAAGCTGAAATTAGTAGAACTAGAGTAGACCAGGTAGCAGCTTTGCAAATCTGGGAAACAGTTGCTTGATGCAGATCTACTGCAGGGGTGCCCACAATGTTTTGTGTTAAGATCTACTTTTCAAACGATGAGCTACATGAGATCTACCAACGAAAAAAACCTCCCTCGCTCTCTCTCTCTCCTGG
This sequence comes from Nanorana parkeri, assembly GCF_000935625.1. Classification (NCBI taxonomy): domain Eukaryota; kingdom Metazoa; phylum Chordata; class Amphibia; order Anura; family Dicroglossidae; genus Nanorana; species Nanorana parkeri. The sequence continues at coordinate 95,522 of NW_017307458.1, read as the reverse complement.
CTGTCTCCCCTTGCTCTCTCTCCTGGCTATCTCTCCTCGCTCCCCTGGCTGTCTCTCCTCTCTCTCTCTCTCCTGGCTGTCATTTCTCGTTTTCTCTGCTGGCTGTCTCTCCTTGCTCTCTCTCCTGTCTGTCTCTCCCCACTTTCTCTCCTGGCTCACCTTGCTGTATTTTGCAACAAGCTGTGTAAACTAATATTCTTTGATGTAATACATAGCACTTCAACCACCAGAATCCACCAGAAAGGTGTCAGGGAGCTCGGCTCAGCAGACTCAGGCTAATAGGTAATCATGTGTGCACAGCTAAATAAATATACCAAAATGGAATAAAGGGGCTGCCATTCACACCCTCCCTGATCTACCAGCATCAGCTTTGAGAGCTGCTGGTAGATCACCATCTACCTAATGAGCACCCCTGTACTAAAGTGTGTCTCAGCAGGAAAGCGTGGAACTGATCCTTGAGATCATAAGCTTAAAAAATAGTCTGAGCAACATAGAGAAGATGAAAAAAGGAGACAGGGCACCCTTCAAGGGTCCATCCTGGATGGCAAATAGTAAATCTTCCTGAAAGAAATGGTGAGAGATAGACTCACACAGCCTGGACCACATCAAAACAATGTAGGACATTTCCTAATGATGAACTGGAGCCAGGCAAAGGGATGGAAGTTCCTGGATAGAAGTGCCAGAAATATCTGGGTTGAGGAGAAAGACAGAAACTACCTTAGTCAAGAAGGAAATCCTGGACCTCAAAATTAGGGATGAGGTCTGGGTTCTGGTTACCATGGGTTGTAGGTGAACCCTGTGGGATTGAGATTCAAAATAACATTAGCACAGATTCTCACAGGAGAATTTAAAAAATATATATAATTAAAAAATAAAAGGCTTTGAACTATGGCCTATTTGCATAAAAAGGACAATGGGTGTGCTTATTGATAATATAAAAGTGGGGCACAGAGCATCCATAGTGTAAAGGAATTGAAAGCTGTTGTAGGAAAAACATAGGAAAAGCTGCCAAACAGTGTAGGGAGAGATTATGGTCATTTAGGAAATTGTGTTTTGATTGCGGGCTCTCCAGGCAATCAACCCCTTTGCTGCCTTTTTATTGTTCCTATTATTGGAGGCTCTTTTTGTCATTCATTTTATTTTGTGGAACATTTGAGTTCAGCGGTTACTTTAGCTGGTCTATTATGCATTACAAATATTTTCATTGCTGCAAACATTCTCTTTTAAAAAAAGGGGGAATGTTATACCAGGGGTGGTATTTTTGGGTGTTCATTTCTTCTGTTATTTTTTCTTCTGTACTGGCAGCATGTTTAAAGAAATAAAATGTGATGAAATGTGCATGTATTCTAGAGGCGTAACAAATGTTGTGGTTTTATTATTATTATTATTATTATTATTATTCCTTTAAATATGTTTTCAAAACCCTGAAAACAACATAAAATATTTGAAGCTTTATGATCAGAATTATAAAGTTAGCTAAGCCCTGATAAGGTTAATGATTTAGGAGTGGGGGGGTACTGGACTGGTCCAAAATGTAACATTTATAAAAAACACAGGTAGGAAATGTTGTGTGAAAGTACAGTTCTTCCAGGTTAGGCCAATTCTCACCTTGATTTTCTCTTGGTCTCTTGCAAATCTCCCATTCATATGATGATACAAGTCCTAAACATGAACAAGAAAGTTAGCCAAGGTTCATCTGATCAGCACCAAGAAAACAAAAACCATAAAGAAGAACTCTGGGTGAAGAAAAATTTGCAAGGATTAGGTGCTCATTTTGTCCAGGGGACTTAAATGAATATTTATTACTCCCCTGATCCTCAATCCCCTCACTGTCAGTGCGCATCTCTCTCCTCCTCCTCCGCTTCAGCTATGAAATGTCGACATCCTCATGTCTAATGCAGATCTGTGGGCCTGCATAATATGTGCAAGGTGTAAGTTTTTTCTTGACTTGGAGCTCTTCTTTAAGGTGTATGCACTTTTTCAGTTTTGGATAGGGTGGAAGGATTAGGAGCTTTGTCAAGTTTTTACTACAATCCAGAGCTACATTAGAGAGATTTCCCTTAGAAATAACCCCTGTCATATCATTATTATAGGGCTGTGCAAATTAACGATTAATTTCTTGATTAATCGTTAATCTTTTTGATCGATTACATTTTTTTTGAAACTTTCTGCATGAATGCCAGCCAAGGTATTGGCCTATACACATACAGCACAGCAATGAAGTAATAAAATGAGCTAGCATCACACTAATCCAGCACGTTATTATTCTGAGTTGCCCCACTCAAGCGTCGGCCAAATTGAGTGGGGCAGTGTGATCCTAGTTCATTTTATTACTTCATTGCTGTGCGGTATGTGTATAGGCCAATGTAGTTGGATCTGTATGTGCGTTATAATTAATCAAAATTAATCGATTAAAACAAATTTTGATTAATCGAACACGAAAATTTTAATCAGTAACAGCCCTACATTATTACATAACATAAATAGTAATCAGATAAGAAAAACTACTTCTCAGAGTCCAGTATCATGTGCTACAACTGTTGTGTCTGTTACAGGGAGAAGAGCCTTTGTCTCCAATTACATTCATGCATTGGGTATACCAGAGCAGCAAAGTATGTGTGACATCATCAGGGATTGCACCTCCAATTGAGTACAATTGTAGAAATGAGAAGGAGGAGACAGTCACAAACAAAGAGCCCCCCATTCAATAACTGTGCACAGTGCAACAACGCACATTACTTTGTATAATGTGCTGCACTGGGGCATAGCAGGTAAGTATCAACAATACAATTTGGCGAACTCTAGCAATGTCTATAGGTGATGGGCAGCGGTTTTTGCAAGGATTCGTTAGATGACAAAATGTGAAGCTATTATATCCGTCCTCACCAGGTGTATAGTCCCAACCATCCATACCTGCAGCATGGAACACTATAGAAGACCTACTCAGTTCTTCATCGATGTTAGGATAATAACATTCAAGAGCCTGGAAGACTTTGTGGTTGCTGGCCTCATCCCAGCATCGGACGATATCTAGTAAGCTCTCCATCTTCTCTTGGTGTGTCGGCAGTTTAGTTAATTCCCCATATTGATCATCTGTCAGTAACTTCAGGTAGTGCAGATAGTACAGAATTGGATCTACTCGAACAATCAGGCGTATCAAATCTGATCGGTGTCTGTCCAAATAGCATGTGTTTTCTGTAGGGGGGGAACAGAACAATTAACACAAAATATATGATGGATGAGAGAGAGAGAGAATAGAAAAAGAGAGGAAGGAAGGGAAAGATGGAGGGAAGGATGGAAGGAAGGAAGGAAGGAAGGAAGGAAGGAAGGAAGGAAGGAAGGAAGGAAGGAAGGAAGGAAGGAAGGAAAAAAAGGGTGGCATTGAAAAAATAAAGATGGAAAAGGAGGGGATACAAATTAGAGATAGGTGGAAGGAAAAGGGAAAGTAAAATTGGAGAAGAGAGGAGAAAGGAATAGGAAAAAGGAGACGAAAGGAGGGGGGAGAATAACAGCAAGAGGGAAGAAAAAAGATTGGAGAAGAGAGGAAGGCATAGGGAAAAAAAGAGATGAGAGAGCAGAGGGAGAGAAACAGGGAGAATGAGAGCGAGAAGGAAAGGGTGGAAGGGATGGAGAGAAGCAAAAGGAAGGAAAGAAATGAACAAATAGAAGAAAAGGAAGGAAGGAAGGAAGGTTAGAGTAAAGAGAAGGGGAAAATAAATAATAAAGAGAGAAGAGGAGGGGGACATGAATGAGGAAATGAGAGAAAGATGGGAGATAGGTAGAGGGGAAAAATAGAGTGAGGAGGGAGAGAAAGAGGGAGAGTTAGAGAAAAGAGAATGGGGGAGAGAGGGAGGAGGAGTTAGGGAGAAGAGGGATTGATGGGGGGGGGGAGAGATAAAGTGGAGAGAAGAGGTGGTGGAGGGGGGAAAGACCAGTGGCGTAACAACCGGGGGGCAGCTGGGGCGCGGGCCCCGGGCGAAAAGAGAAGGGGGGGCGCCGGCCGAAAGTGACATTTTCCTGCCGTTTTGTCGGCGCGGCCGTGATTCCTTTCTTCCCCGCTGTGTCCCAGCGGGGAAAGAGAGAATGACAGCCGGCCGAGCGCTGCGAGACGAGCGCTGTGAGCGGCCGGTGTCTTTCCTCCCTCACCGCTCGGCCGCCTATCACAGTGCGGCAGAGCGGTGTGGGGGCGGAGACAGCCAGCGCTGTCACAGGAGGCTGGGCTCTCCTCTTGCAGCCTCCTATGACAGTGTGTGTCAGAGAGGAGAGCGGGTACAAGCACTGAGCAATCAGTGATCGCTGAGTGTTTGTACATAATTTAGGACGTTGTGTGTGTGGGGGGGTGCGGGGTACAGTTCCAGTGGTTGTTTATATAATGGGGGGGGGAGGGGCGGAAAAAAAATTCTGCCCCGGGCGCCCAGAACTCTGGTTAAGCCACTGGGAAAGACTTATGAGATCTGGGGAAGAAATTGCAATAAAGAGATAGAAATGGAAGAACAGAGGGGAGAGAGCAAGAAAAAAAACAGAAGGGGTGGACAGAGAAGAAACATGGAGAAGAAAGTAGAAGACAGATAAAGTACATAGAGTAACACAGAAAATGTGGATTAAATATGGCAAAGGGTTTATATATCACACACATGGTTACTAGTACATGTGTGGTTATGCCAAAATTGATTTGCAGCAAAATAACTGATTTTGATTTCACTGAAATTATAACAAAAATAACCTTGTAATTTGCTTGAAAAACGTCACATGTGATCACCATGGCAGGGAGATTAATGGCTTTATTCATAACGGTTAATGTTAGGATTAGAACTGATGCTAGGCTCAGCATTGGGGTTAGTTTTAGGGCTAGTGTTAGGGTTAAAATGTGGGTAAGTTTTAAGGTTTATATAGTTACATAGTTAGTCAGGTTGAAAAAAGACGCAAGTCCATCGAGTTCAACTATATTATGTTCCTCAATATCTAACCTCATGATCGCAGATAAAAAGGGTCAGATTTCTGTCCCAGAATGGTTGAAAGGAGCTCTGATAACCCTAATGAGTCAATCTAAGCCTATTGCATCCTAGAGCCTTTCTAATTTAGCCTTCTACAATGTTTTCAATGCATTTTGGCAAAATAGTGAAATTTCCCAGAATTGTTCCAATTTTTGCCAACATTTCAGTGAAGCAAAAACCCAACATCACTCCTCTCTACTCTAAAGCTGTAAACTGACCAGCGGTGTAATCTGACTAGCTGAGCCACAAACACCATTGTCCTCCCTTGTACTTTATTGTATACCATTGTGATTTATGTTATTGTTTTAGGCTACTGAACCGTACCTTGCATTTCATCCAATAGTTTCATCCAAACTGCCTTCTTATTGATGGCATCTATGACAGCCCGGAGTACAGTGATCCCATAGGGATATGGGTAGAATTCCACGATAAGGTTCGCCACAGTTTGTGGATCTGCACCTTCTAGTCGGGAGCTCGGGATCCTCGTGTATTTTTTCTTCACTTGCAACGTGCTTAACTTTGTTTTAAATTCATCAAAGCTTTTTTCGTCCAGCCTCTTGAGGATAGTCAAAAGAAAGTCTTTTGGTGGTAGCGCCATGTTTTCCCCTATAAGACGCGTGACCCTTCACTGATTTAGAACTTCCCAGCAGGAGATGTAAGGAATATAGGGCAGCTTATTTTCAGTGGTAAGACGTAATCACATCTGAAAATAAAAAATATTTTCCTTTTCACATTGTTACCAAAAATCAGAAAATTACAGAGAAAAATAGACAGTAGATATTTAACAAAATGATGATGTGGAAAAGGAAGAACATTTGACGTGAGGCCAAGAGATTCCATAATGATTATCGATAGTAAACCTGTGCCTTGGCCTTGCAGGGTTAAGGAACAGGTTCACCTAGCTGATGATCCCCCTCAGCTCAATATAACCCTTTGCTGCCTTGCTCCTCCATTCACTCACAGAAGCCAAGTGACGTATCCCTGTGTAAGCACCCTGATTAGAGCTTACACAGACCCCCAACTTGCCCCCATGTGACAGCACTGGGGCCTTCAGAGCTGATCTGTTACCTTTTGTTCCATCGGCTTGTTCTTACTTTCTTCCTGCTTTAGTCCTACAAGCATGAGCTATGTACTCTTTTCCTTGCCGCACAGAGCGTGCAGCTATGGGCGTTGTCCCCCTCACCTGATGATTACTATACATTGCTTCTTGGCCATTTCCTACCCAGCCTCCCAATCTCTCTGATGTAAGCAGGAGTTAATGTTTAACTCCGGCTTAGATCAGCTACCTTTGCCTCAGTTGGGTTACCATTTGTCTCTGAGCTCTCTCTTTTGCCTTTGCTCCTGACCCTCTTTTTCCTTGAACTGACCTTTTCATATACCAACTCGACTTTCTCCTCCTGATTTCACTTGTCTGCCGCCATCCCTGACCTTTGGCCTGTCTTCCAGATCTCTGTCTTCTGTGTGGCCTTCTCATCTTTGCCACTACTGCCTGAATGCTTCCATGCCCCCCTCTCCTGCTTGTACAGGTTGCCTCTACTAGACATGTCATGGTACCAAAGACTGTGAGGCCACTAGTGAGCAGGTGATATAGAAATCCCCATGGGGCCGGGTCTAACGGCCATCTGGTATTGTGCCAAGGACTCCCTCATGGAAGTTTGGACTTATCTACATGACGACCCCAAGTCATGACCCCCAGGTTCACCCTGCTTGACATGTGGACTCTAGGGATGAGGATGGGCTTGGTGTAAACCCAGTTCGCCTGAGTTTGCCCAGGCCCTCTCAAAACTCTGACAGCCCC